>NW_009695452.1:12132-36215 GCF_000703405.1 Apaloderma vittatum | reverse complement strand
TTTGGTTACATATTGTAACCCAAGACAGGAGTAGAGTAGGGAGCAGAGTGCTGGTTGGGTTTATTTTTAGAGGAGTATCTACTTTCTTCCCAGGAAATGTGTTGGCTTTTACAAGTTCTGTTCTCCCATTTATCTCCCATGAATTAGGTTTGAATTCTTTTCCATGAGCAGATCTGCTTACTTTTTAATGCTACGAGAAGTGAACCTGGCTCTCCAACTTTACCTCCAAGTATTCTCAGTGCACTTAAAATAAGAGAAAAGATTGTTTGCCAGTTCCACTGAGAGTGAAGCCAAGTATTAACGTATTATTAGTTACAGTACTTGACCCTTTGAGAATGCTGGAGAAGCCGCCCAGTGTCCCAGTAGTCCGAAATACGCAATAGTTGATTTCGTGGTAGTGAAATAAAACAACTAATAAAATGTTAACAGAAGATCATAATGATGCTGGATGGAAAATCACCGAATGAAAATTGTTGTTTATAGAAGTGAACACTCAACAATTCCATTAGATTTAACTTGAATGCTGAGCTACAGTTTTTTTTCCACATGGTAAATTCAGATTATGTTCTACATCTAAGCTAATCTAATTTCTTATTTGAAGCAAGGTCCTCGGGAAGCTGTTATTTGGCTTGCTGTACACCATAAGCAAAAAGAAGCTGTAGAAATCTTCTCCAGAGAGATTGCACCAGCTGGAACTGGCATGGGTAAATATTCACATCATCATCTAAGAATTTTAAAGTTACTTAATTTTTTCCTGGTCATGACTAGCACCCAGAGACTTAGTCATGTCCAGTTTCATTGTACTGTGTGAAATGGTAATGGTTTTTTAAAGGTATTTGTGTTTGGTGTAGTAATGGGACCTGTAGATATTAGCAAAATGATAAAATGAAAGTTCTGGAAGTCCACCTTTTTGTTCCTTTGAGACTCTTTATCCTTCCATTGCTACTATTGTCCCTTCCTGCCTTTTTTCATTTTCCTCCTTTGTCTTTGTTTTCCTACTTGTGGTTACACCGATGTGCAAGTGTCTTACTCTGTTTTACTGTGTTATTAAAACTCAGTAATGCTATTAGATCTCACTGGCAACAAATACTAAGAATGCTACTCAGTTGGCAGAAATTTATCTCAGTGCTCCGCTATAACACTGCGGTTTATGAAGGGCTTTGATGGGTCTCTTCAGCACTTTAGTTATCTAATGTTACTGCAAAGGATTGTTGTAGATACTGCTGTCATGTTAAATGTGTAGCTGCCTGTGTGTGTAATTACAACTTTCACATACAATTCAAAACTTTTTATATGATACTGCAGTGAGAATGCTAATGACCTGCATCTGATTCTTTATTCACCGTGCATCTTAACTATTCAACTTAAATTCTGATCCTGCATTATTAAGTCTAACCTCAAATGAGTCTGTCTCTAACATTTGATCTTGTATGAATTTGTGGTGCACTGCAGCTATTGGGAGATTTATTTTTTTAATTGACTTGTGACGTAAAGGCAAAATTCTGGGAGTTAATTAGGCAATCTTAATTTTTAATGTATATTTTAAGTATTGACATAAGGGTCACCTAGTGTGAAATGATCTATGCTTCTGTTGTGTACCAAATGTTTGTTCAAAAAACCCCTTCACATTTCTTCGTAAGTATCATTGGATTCTCTTTACTTTCTAGGAGGATTTACTGTTTGATTATTTTGAGCAAACTCTTCTTTTTGTTTTTTTCTTCTGTTTTCCTGCCGAGTCACTTAAGTATCACCACTATATCCATCTCAATTTTAAGTAGCACATTCATATGTTATTAGTTGCTCTTTACACTGCAGCTGCTCATCCCACTTTTATGCTCCATTTAAAACTTGGATAGCTCGCTTTGAGAACAAGAACTCAGATATTTTGTAATAGCATCTATGTATCTTATGGAAGAATATATCCAGGATTTACACAGATCTTCAGAATTAAATTACATGAGCT
This sequence comes from Apaloderma vittatum, assembly GCF_000703405.1. Taxonomy (NCBI): domain Eukaryota; kingdom Metazoa; phylum Chordata; class Aves; order Trogoniformes; family Trogonidae; genus Apaloderma; species Apaloderma vittatum. The sequence continues at coordinate 34,252 of NW_009695452.1, read as the reverse complement.
TAACCTGGATCTCTCAACTTCCTTAGCGAATCTAGAATCCAGTTTAATGGAGGGGGTTGGTGGATGTTGCAGTTAAGGAACTAGTAAACATTTTATCTTCAGTGATTCAAAATTGAATAGAAGTGTGCGTATTCTGCATTCTTGTCTGTACGATGGTGAGAGAGAGATGATCAGGGTGGGGTTTTTTAGTTATGTTTATAGAGGCAAGGACAGTGCCTACTTATCCTTTCTCCCTTTTTTTTTTTTTCCTCATACAAGGTGGAATATGATCATTTAGAACTAATCGGGAATATTCATTGAGAGAATTAAAGTTTTTTGCAGTCCTGAAGGCTGGTTAGTAGGTCAGCATTTAGCATAGATGTAAGTTGCTTCTAAAGTTTGTTTTTTCTCATGAATGAAAGATCGTATTTTCACTGTTGGACCAGACTACCATTTCTGTAATTAGTTAAGGATTCATACTTTGATTAAGTTTAAACTTTTTCATTATTCAAGGAGACTATGTAATATACCTGAAAGTAAAGAACTATACTTATTATTTCATATATGCATAGACATTTTCCCTTAGAAAATATATTACTGAACAAAGGAAAACTTACTTATAAATAAGATCTGAAGCTAATGGATGTGTACTTGTCTCTCCAAATTCTTTAATCTGTGCCTCTTCTTTCGTAAAGCAATGGCTGTGTATATAAACCTGCTGGAAGTGTAAAAGTGCTAGGTTTATTAAGATTTCAGCTGTGGTGTTTTCACCACTGTTCACGGAATGAAAAAAAAAGTAGGTCAAAAATCTGCACTACCTGAGTTGGATGGAGTATTGAAATTGAGTTACCAGACGATGTGAACATCTGTGTCTTAAGGTAGCTGGGCAAGCTTTCTGCTCATGTTAATTGGGGCCCTTTGTCATGAAACAGCTGCGATCCTGTGTAGAATCAGGTTAGGTAATTTATGTGGATGGTGGTGAGGGTGCTATTTGTTTTTTTTTTTTCCTGAAGAACAACTCTAAACTTTTTAAAACATCCTATAGCATTTATTAAAAAACCCAAACCCAAAGTTGTTTAACTGTTTCAATTCTTAGGGCCACTGCTAATGAGCGGGGTTGGGAAACAGCCTATGTCTGGAATCATCTAGAGCTTCTGGTGATAAATAGCACGTTGGCTTGGCAGGTACAGGACTACCACAAGGTTTTTGCCTTCGTGATACAAATTACTAGTTTTGGGAGGTATCAAAGTGTTATACCTGTATAATTCTGAGTGCTTGAACAACCCCCTAAATAGTTTTTTTTCTAAACTTTTTTGAAGATACATTGAGTCTGCTTCATACAGTCACTTGTTTCATTTGCTGTTATGTGGTAAATTTCCATATAACTGCACAGATAACCTCTGTGTATGTAGAGAAGGGTCAGATTTGTGATATAAATGTTTAGTAGGCTGCTTGTTGATGTGGAATCCTTTTTAAGGCAGTGGTTATGAAGGGTCTTTTCTCTTTTCTTTAGTGAGACTTAGCAAAAAAAGCAAGCAACTAAACCAACAAAGCGCAACACTGCTAAACAACAATTAGCAGTGTCCAAATAACTGAATCGGCTTAATGATGCCTCATTTCTGACAGTGGTGTAAAATGCTAGAGCTTGCTGTGAAGAGCAGAACAAGAAACACCTGCTGCTTGATTGTCTTAAAACAGGCTGCTCCACAGGCAGCTCTAAAATTAAAACTCTGGTTGCATAGATAGGCAAGCAATCTTGGTAAAAGAAGTCAAAACCAAGGTGACTGCTGCCCTAGATGAATTCTTCAATAACGCCACCTGATGTTCCCTTTCCACCCCCTTCTCCCTCAGCTTTTTCTTCCCTGTCTGTTTTGCTGGGCCATCTTTGCAAATGATGATTGTTCTCCAAAACGTAAAAGCTTCAGCAAGAATCAGAGCATGCCACGTGGGAGTTTGGTGACTCTTACGGAAGGGTTGGAGTGTCCACAGGCAGAGAACTCAGAACTTGAACCTTTGAAGTGCTAGGGCCTGAATCTTAGGCCCTGAACTGAAGCTGACTTATAGATGCATCTCACAACCCCACACTATATAGTATTAATCGCATATGTAATGAATTGATGATCTATTTTAGCGCATATATATATATTCCAATGCCAATCTGTAAAAGCTTTGCTATAACAGTAAATGTGCAGCGGGAACTAGCAGAGCAATCTTACTTTATCTAAAGGCCAGGTGCAAGGCTGGGAAACTAGCTGCCTCTTACTTTCATAGAAGCATGTCACAAGACTGAGACCAAGGGCCTGGCTTTGGTGAGAAATACGTCATATGGATAGGGAGACTCCCTTGTATTCTTCCTTTAGCACTTGACAGGCTGCGTGAGAAATCCAGCAGAGTGGACACCACCAGATATTCCTGCATTTGAAGTTATGTAGGGTTGTTTATTGAATCGTATAAAAGCTGGACCCTCTTGCAGTGACTTTGGAGACCTCAGCTACGAGCGGCTGCACTGTGTAGGGCTTCCCAGTTGCGAGGACGGTTCTCCAGAATCCTGTCTGCAACAGTGGCTCCCCAGCAACTGTGGATCTGGATGATGATATTAGGGCGATTGCTGATGGATCTTTTTTAATAACTATCGCTAACCCTATATAGTGATGATTAAGTGCATTACCCTGCTTGTTCTCCGTGCTGCTTAAAACTAGGGTAGAATGAGCTTGCATTGCCTTATTCTTTGTAATACTTTGAAATAGGCAGTAAAATAAGCCAACCCTTCTGTTGGAGCCTGTGTCCTTTTCTGCGGGACCCTCTGCCCCACCTCAGGCCAATTAGCAAAGCAGCCTTTCATGCCCTGAGTAAGTTCTCTGGACAGTGAGCGCCTGAGGTCCATTTTTATACAGTGCTGCACCACTTGCTCTAGTTGGCCTTGAGCAAAAATAGCTGTGGCTGCTGTCTTCCTATGTGAATGGAGCATTCCTGTCAGATGTGGTTTTGCATGTCCTACATGGATGTGTGTATGGTACAACCTTGTGTGGCTCTGTTCGACCAAAAGGGTGGTAGGTGTGGGGACGCCCACCGAGTGAGGTTTGAAGCGTGTGTGGCTTTTCCTGTTGAAAACGCAGGCACCCTTGAAGCAACAAAGCCCTGTGTTTCAAGGATTGCCGATGTGGTCGTGTGCCCCCCTCAGCTCTCCTGTGTTCTCTTTCAGGAGAGGTTGTGACGCTGAAAGTGATGGCAAATAACCCATCTTCCTTATTTTGTATATTCTTCTAATGAAAAACTGAGGAAAAGCAGGAACAAATTAAATCCTTCATAACCAGCAGCAAGGAGAAAGGAGAAATTGTGGACTTGCAGGATCATGTCACCTGAACTGAAATACTTGATTGGTTTTGAGAGTGACCTTTAAGAAAGGGAGAACACTTATTCAGTCAGTACCATATGAAGAGGAAAAAAGAAGAAAAAAGGAGGAGTTTTGCTCTTCTGCTTGGACTGTAGTGATTGTAAAGTACTCTTTTTATCCATATTTTTCTTTCACCTTGATAGCAATTTGGTATTTGTTAATCAAAGTGATGTGTGAGCGGTTGTACAGGTAGTAGTTTTCATACGTAGCATATGAATCTTTAACAAGCTGTGTAAACACCATCAACCAAGCTTTTTAACATCCAGTAACATTGGAAAGTATTTGGTCTGCTTTGCAGATGGCTTCCTGAGATAGTGGAAGGAAGCATAACCACAAAAGAATTTGGAGTCCTTGGTTCTGCCTTCCCTGTAAGAAATGCTAGAGGAGGACTCCAAAAATATTTAAGGAGACTGTGCTGGCTAGAATTTAGGAATGGGGAGTACAGGAGAAGAGGGATAGAGAAAGGAGATCTGATGATTCTTGATAAGCGTGGGGAGTCCTAAGAGTTCCTGCTCTGATCTGTGGGATTTTCCAGTACTCAAATATCTGAGAGGGAGGCAGTGCTGATCTCAGGCTTTTAGTTTTACCTGTGTGTGTCAGCTACATTCTGTGAGGTGAAATCCAGGAGAACTGTCACTGTGGGTGTTTTGTCAGCTTGTTTCATCCTGTTAGTCTTGACTTGTGGAGCCCTGAGCTAGGTTTGGTAATGGTAGTATCATAATAGGGAATTATAACTTGTGGGTATTAATTTCTTTAATAGCCAGTTCTAAAAGCCTAATTTGGGTGGCTTTGACTTAGACTAGATTTAAATCACTTTAGTAAAGATTTTTTTGAGCTATTTGCCTGAAACTTTTTGGGTGAGTTTTCAGTTACAGGCAACAATAGTAAGATGAAAACAAGTTATTTTTCTTCCTGTGATTAAAAAGCATATTGCAACACTTTGGTTGAGGAGAGAGTGATCTTCCTAATGCTTCACAGCAGAGACCTAACACTTAGGATGTTATGCTTGATTGTCAGAGACACACTTTTTAGCCCTTCTTCTGAATTTAAATTCTTAATGTCAGTATTTCTTAACTATTCACTCATTTTGCAACTTTGATTGTTTCTTGTGGTTTTGTATATGTAGAGGATAATAAAACCTAGGCCTCATAAAAGGAGAGCATTGTATAATTTCTGATCAATTTGAGAGTGCTGATTGTCCCCTCCCACCCAGTTTATGATGGATCTTCAGAAATCAATAGAAAGCCATTGTGCTGATTTGAAATTCCCTGTTTCTAAAGAAATCTTATACTCTGTGTCAGAAAGAACAGATAAAGAAATCCTGCCTGTGAGGTGGAATGAGCTGAAGCATATCTGTGTTTCTGCTTTGCAGTGAGGACAGGGAGTTAGATCTGCAAGAGAGAATTTTGGGAAGGTGGCATCTTTTAAAAAGCTTCCATAATGCAAGAGTGAAAGACTGGAATTTTCATAGCTATTCCCTAATTTTTTTTTTGAATGCTTATTTAATTCCTGTTGTTTTTATTGAGCATGTGGGTGTACTTCCACTGAAATGTTTTCAAATGTTATTAAAATTGCAGATGAGTTTCTGAAGCACAGAGAAGATTTTGAAGTTACTGTATATAGACATGGCATACATTAGAGAACTCTTTGGTGTTTTTCTGTTTGCAATGGAAGGCTTTTACTGTAAACTTCTGTTGAGTGTAGTATTTAGTGTGCCTGTTGAACACTTAATGAGTTTTCATTTGGATTATGCTCTTCTAATAGGTTTAGAGGGATACAAGCTATTAAAAAAAATAGACAAACACCTATTCTGGTCTCTTTTTTAGCTTTTTTTTTTTTACAGTAAACTCCTGATATTGTTAATCTTCCAGTTGGTAAAAGTATGCTTTCTGTTTATTTCTCAGTACTTTGGAAGCTCATAATAGCCAGGGTTTCTAACAACAACTATCAAGTTTGTTTAATTTTGTGCATGTATGGTCTCTTGAAAAAAAGGAAAAAGCAACAAAACAAACAAAAACTTTAAATGGGTTTATAAGGTTCAATTGTAATAGCAGGATGTTCAGAGCTATTTTCCTGTTCTATAAAGTGAGCTTTTCAATGCTTGGCAGTGAAGAATCCTGGACACACAGACTCAGATTTTTAAATCTGTTGTAGCCTGTGGGAGTTCAGTGCAGTTGTGCAGCAGTTCAGTATTATAGAAATTCGCCCTAACTTCATAAAAGCTAGGTTTGTACTACGTGCTGAAAATGTCTTCATTAGGTACAGTCTGGTCAGCTATCTGGTTAGCATTTAAATAACTTGTGTTAATGCAGTGTTAATTATTTTGTCTTCTTTAATTCAGATATTTTATTCTGAATAAAATGCAGTGTAGAAGCAGCTCAGGAAGAGCCTTGCTGTGGGAAACTGACATTTCTAGTTTGGTAGAGGTTCAGTAGCTAAGAAATGTTTTACTAATAGATGAAATCATGTGCTGACCCTTATTTCACATTAAGATGACCGGAGTTTGACACCAAGATGACAGCTGGTTAATACAACTTGAGATTTTAAAGTGCTTGAGTATGTGTAAATATTATGACTGATCTCCTAAGTGTGTTGGAAGATACTTCCAGAAATGTCCTTGTTCTGACAGTTTACTGCAGTCCTCGTTTTTGAGAATAATATTGCAGAAGATAGTTTATCTGCTGTGTTCAGAGGACACAAAATAATTAAGATGGTATAATTGACCCCAGTAAACAAAGATTGTATGTATTCTCTACTTCTACTCAACTGTTTTAAGAGCTGTTGAGTCTAAAACCTCAGATTTCAGATTTGGCTGGTTTGATCACTTAATGCTTGAGAAGTGGATTTCTCTGACGTATGTCTTTTATACATAAATGTATCATATACATTATTACTTGGAATATGCAGTAAATAGATTAATAACCCCTTGGCTGAGCTAATTTAGTCACTGGACTACAAGGGTCCAACCATTTAGGGTCAGAGCAAGAGACATCATTATATTCTGGATCTCAGTGAAGTTTCAAAGAAGTAAGTGGCGCTTGCTGAATTTAAAGTACTTAAAGCTTTTTAGATTTCTGCTCGTCAGCATTTTTATCCTTTTTTTACTCCAAAACGTTTTACGAATTGTTTCATGCAGTCTAGCATCTTTCTTTCATATATTGCGAAACATTTTATTCTCCTGAAAAACATACAGATGTGTCCAGAGATATTTATAATTTTTGACAGAGGCAGATTAAAGAATAAAAATAACCCCAAATAGTGCGTAAATATTAAGGGAGTGAAACCTAAGGCTCTCCCACCATCAGAAAATCCAGTGGGGAGTTGTGATGGAAGGAATAAAGCTTGTTTTGCTGAAATTTGCATCGCATAAGTTAATGGTAGGTTCCCACCAGAGCTTTTCCTGTTGTGGGGCAATTTACAGGGTGTCATATCTATGGCGTAGATTATGATATATTAGAACATAGTGGTTCTACATATTGAAAAAGTTACTTATCTGGAATAATTTCAAGCATTCTCTTTACCACGGCTGGTTTTCAGTGGATCCACTCCCTGAAATTTTGTTGTGCACACCAGAGCTGGTGAAGGAAAGGAGAGAATGGGTGATGAAGGACAAGGAGGGGGCAGCTGTGACAGCTCTGACTGAGAGCAACATTGGTTGTCTGAGTACTGTCTTGTTTGCCTGCTACCACTGTTCATGAAATGTTTCTGAAACTTGCTGTGTTTTCCAGCATATCATATATGAGCTTTATAGGAGCTGGTATTTGCAAGTCTATCCTTGGATAAATTTTGTAGGGTGAGAAAAGAGGATTGAGACACAACTGGAGAGAGAAGACATAAATGGAGGATCAGAAATGCTGGAGCTGCTGTATCAGGGAGTGTATCTTGAGTGGGCTTCACCTTGTATTGTCAACGTGCACGTCTGTCACGACACTGCTGCCAAACCATAGAGTGGTGGTGGTCATGGGATGTTAAGATGCTTTGATATTCCTGAGATTCCTTTCCATCCTTCAGATTTGGGTGAAACTTGCCATTGGACTCAGAATTGGGGGTCCAAAGGAAAAAACTGACAAATATAAATGTACAGACATGTACACACCGGGGATGATGTCTTGTTTTTCCCAAGATAATTAGGCTGAAAATGGAGAAGATGGCAAGTAGACTAGAGCGTAAAATGAAAAGGCAGGTTAAAACTGTGAAGAATTGCGTGGATTAGCTGAAAAGAAGCCCTTGCTAAATAGCAATTGAGTTTTTGTTCTGTAGATTCAGTGTAGATTCAAACCTTTAAGCACAAAGTCCAAGGCAAGGGTCCTATACCAGTGCCTAATCACTTAGAAAGAAGTAAATTTATTGGACTTAGTGCCTGACATTTCTCCAGTCATTCCATATATCTAGGAGTTAATTAAATCAGTGGAATTCAAGTGGTATAATCCCCACTACTGACTCATTGCTTTCAAATGCCCAGACACCTGGAGAATTTGTCATGACCAAGCTAGGTCCTCAGGTGCTGCAAGGAAAAATATTCTTGGAAATGGTGGACTTGTAGGTCAGGTACACTTGAAGCAAAATAAATACCATCATATTCAGTGTGATGATTACAGCAGACAAATACTGTACCCACAGATGAACACGAACAGAGCATAAATAGATTGAAAGGAAGGTCTCCAACTTAAGGGCATTCAGGACATTCATCTTGTTTTGCAGTGCATCAGTTTTGTGCTATTCTGAGGCACAGCAGCTGGCAGATGAGTTGTTTGTCAATTTGAAGTGAAGCAGCTTATTCAAGAGGGTGGCTGGTGGCAGGTAGGATGACAGTGTGCTTAGTGGTACTGTATCTGCCTTGAACTAATGAATGGAGCTCTGATAGCAAAAAGTGATCATGCAAGTTTCTGGGAAAGGAGATCAACAGCTTCAGTTAGACTGATAATCTTACCAACTTGATATTGCAGCCTGGTTGATGCTCTCTACAAATACGAGAAATTATTCATGTCATTGTAGATAAAGGTAAGTCTGCTTCGAGAAAGGAGGGAGAGCATCTGTGTAGCTGTTTAAGCAAGCGGTGTAAAGTAAGTGTAACATACAGCATGAGTAGATCTTTTTGAACAAGGCTGCTGTCTTGGGACAGCAGTTGATCTTAGATCACAGTTAACTTAGAAGGAGTAGGTCTGGCCACAGTGACAAGTGCACTGTTACCTGGTTGCGTTTCACCTTCCGTTGCCTTCCTTCAGCTTTACTGGAGAAGTGTAATGAGGAGCTGAGCCCTGGGTTGGGGTGCGCTGTTGTGCTCTAGTGCTGCTTATGCAAGTAGCAAATCACTGATTATAAGCCATAATCAATTTAAGATTTGCTTCATTTTCTCTGCCTGAAGTCTGTAGAGCGTGCATATAGATTAAATTGTACTTATAAGTGGTCCCATCTTACCTATGTTAACATGAACAATGGACTGGATAATCATAAGACAGAAATTAATAATGTAGCAACTGGAATATTGATTTAGTTTTGCCCTTATGTGCCAGTGTAGCTGTACTATCTCCAGAGGCAGATCTGCTGTTACAGTAGCTTATGCTTGAAATCTTTGTGAGACTAGCAGTAGCAAGCAACAGTAGAAGGTTATCGTAGCCTTGAGGTGTGAGCAGTGGTTGCTCTTAGATGGATTGTTTTCTTGTCAGTGTTTAGAGAACTGCTTTGTTGTAGGAGCCAAGTTGTGTTGTGTGAGAGCAGGCAAGTGAAGAGTTTTCTCTGAGAGCTTTTGGGAAGTTGAAATTGATGTTGGAGCAAAATCTGGTATCCTTAATGAGCAGTTCATCTGCCTAGCAGGAAGTGAGCCATGTGACAATCTGCAGATAATTTAAATTAAGTAACTTTGTGAACCTATATTTTCAACATGACCTTACCATATCCAGCCTCCTCCCTCAAAAACCTAAATAAACGAGGCCCATAATTCAGTAAAATAACTGCAGTTGGGTTTAATGCTGAAGGAAAGTTTTCTGCTTGAATGAGTGCATGGGTAATAGACATAGGGCTGAATCTTCACTGGATCCATGTAAAACTGTGTAACACTAATGTAAGGGATTCTATCACGTTCAACCCAGGACCACATTTTTTTGCAGCAGAACTTACTGAGCGAGGAGGTGGTTATTTATGTTTGGGTTTTTTTGTTCTTGCTGAAGGCATTCTTTTTTTTTTCCTGTACTAAAAAATACATCATGGGCATTTTTAGGGAAAGAGAGGGAATTAATACTAACATCTCTAATAACTTTCAGTTGTTCTCAGCTGTAGCACCTTCTAAAAGTTGCTGGTTTTGAGGTTGATTGGTTTGTATTTTTTCCAGCCTCAGGCTAAAAATGTGGTCAGTGAAGTCTTGTCTTGTGAATCAGTTATAATGTGCAAGTACTGTACTAGGACGCAGGCCAAGCTGACAGAGTGATTATGGACTGGCCTTAGGGAAGAGACCTTTCCCATAACTTTAGATTTATTTACTGTAATCACCATCTCTGAATCAGGCATTCAGATGTGTGCTGAATTTTGGTTTTGTTGAGTCCTAATGTGTCTCTGATTATAGAGTAGTGTGATCAAGATAAGGACACTGTAACAACATCCATCTTCAAAAACTTCACTAAACCACGTTGTTAACCAGCTATTTCAGGGAAAGAACTTTCAATGAACGTGAATATGGCAAGACTCTGTAGTCTGTGCTATGTTGCACCATCTGTGCTACCACTGGTATGTGTCCATATTACCAACCAAGGCACTGAATTCAAGCTCAGTTCTCAACCTGCTGAGAAGTAGAGGTTATCAGTGTGAGCTTAGTACCTCAACAGCATGATTACGTGGCTTTTAGTCTGTTTGGAGTACAAACAGAGGGAATTCACACCTGGAGGAAGCATGAAGCCCGTTTTAGCCAGGATTAATTTGGGTAAATATAACATGTGGGCAGCTTTCCACAGCATTTTTTTCAAGGACTGCTTCACATGTTTAATTCCTCTGTTTACTGTATGTACGTTACTGTTTCTTGCCACTGCAGTACTGCGTGGAGTTCTGATAATACTGTGTGTGCGTGCTAGCCGTGCCACAAGGAAGGGTGAGAAGCTGGGCTCAGGGTGAGGGGAGCAGAACTGTTTCTTTTGGAAATACAGAGCTGGGTAGATAGGTTTAAGGGTGGAAAAGCCTGGCAACCGGATGCTGTGAATAAACAAAAGTCAAGCTACGGTGCTGATTTACTGCAAATCTGGGATCATGCTAGTGACTTAAGCTCCTAAATTATGTGTGTATCGAAGAGAGGGAGAATGGAATCTGCAGTACCTAGTACCTGAAATAAGTGGAGTTAGCCAGTGAAAATGCTAAGGAGAAAGATGCAAGTCAATCTGAAACAGTTAATCCAGTAAGTGAAGTCATATTAAACAAGTATTGGAACAAACCATGATTCGGGTCAGAATTGTTTCTCTGCTCTCTTTAAAAGTAAATAAAACAACAGTGACACAACCCCCAGAGCTAAGTTCTTTTTCAACTAGATGTCTTACCTGCCTGGTATTGGTATACAAAATATTCAGAAAAACAGCTTAAAGATTTAGATTATACTTTAAACGTTTTGAAGCAAATTATGTTTTTGTTAAAAGCCACAGTACATTTTACATGTTTTGCCTTTTTAACTGTTGTATAAAATGTTCAGTTTTTACTAATTTACGAGAACATAAGTAATTTGCTAGATATTTCCCAGTATTTAGTAAATGTTTATTATAGGGACAATTCAAGCTATGGTAAGCTATAAGCTCTAGTGTTTTGAAGATAGCTTTAGCATTTTAATTTTCTGAATTTACCTTCTATTTCCAGCACCCGGCCTCACTGGAATTGTTGGAGGACGCCCCAGAGTGTAAGTTCCCTGCTCATCATTAACTTGTAATGTGCCAGGCACCATCTCAAGCTTCCCCACCTTGAAACAGGAGCCACAGAAGCAACTGAAGTCTTTCTGTTGTACACTGTGCTTAAGAACTGATAACAAGATAATGGCAAGTGCTACAAGACATGAATGCAAATAGTAAAATTCTTTATTGATCTATTGAATATGAGTTACCTGAGCTTCTGATCAAAGACATTGGTCTTTGTGTAGTGAGCTGTGGGGAGAACTTTAAATACGACCAGTGCAGCACAGTAGCTCAAGCATGTGTTAGTATGTGCAGATTTCTGGACCAGATTTCTCCTATATCTGTTAGTTTGGAATATGGGCACAGCAAATTTATGTCTCTGTAAGCCCACCTGCCCTAGAAATGTGAGGTCAAATGTCTCTGAGCATCCCACAAAATGTTAGTATGAATGCATTGTGAGAGCAAGCTGAACAGAATAATACTGAGCATATTAAAAATGTGTGTGTATGTATATATGTGTGTATATATATATCCTTGTTTGATTCAGTATTTTTCTAGATAGGGCTAAAATCTGCTGGTAATATATATACTCAGCTCTTCATGCTTATTTATGAGAGCATCTAAGACTTTCCTGTCCCTAATCAAATACTTTGATATATCTGTCTTGCATATGGAGGCGGGTGAAGAAAGTGTAGATACATTTCCAGTAGTTCTGTGTAATTCGCCTAGGTACTGGTGTGGGGCTAATGACAGAGCAGTAGACTTCAGTGTCATAAGGTGTGTCTTTTTGTCCGAATTTTTGATATTTTGTCTACTCCACCCCATAAAGTTTCCTTTTTTCTTAATGAAAACAAAATCTTCTTTAAATGTCATTATTAAGAAAGTAGTTTCTATACTTTGTAGGTTTTCCAAAATTGTTTGCAAAACCATTGCTAATCACGGCTAAGTAGCTTTTAATTTCCCGAGTCTTGTCTGGTCTATGAATAAAGATGGATGATCTGACATTTTCATTACTTCTAGTCAAATACATTTATGCTTGGTTTTTTGTGTGTCAAGGTCTCCAGTTTTGAAGCCATTTTTCTTCTATTATCCCAAAAGCAATGTTCAGGTAAGACCTACTGCTTAAAGCGTATTCTGTTCTCTTTGAAGTAATTTGAAAAATTCTGCTGACTCTGGCATTTTCCAGTGACTTTATCTCATAAAACTGTAAGTTATTATGGTAACTTTGATTAAAAAATATTTTCCCAGAGACTGCTGTTATTCACACAATATCTTACAGCAGTTGAACTTGCCACCCTCACATTTTAATTGCTCTGAATTTTGAAATATCTTGCATAAGGTATCTTGCATAAAACTGAACTTTTCAGCTTCCTAGAACTGTAGATTTCAGTTACTTTTACTGCATTTGCAAGGAGTGCTTATGAAAATTTTGTATTTTTTGAAAGTTAATGGTCTTTCTTTAAAGAGAAGGCAGTTGGTTGGTTGTTCAAAGAGTTGAACATTAATCTTGTGAATCTGGATGTGTCTTCAGACTTTCTGGGCCATCTACATTTTGTATATACTACTGGAGATAAGTATTAAAACCACTGAATTTCCTCTGATTCAAACAGGTTTTACCTTAACAGAGAGCAGGGCCTTTTCCTTTCAAATACCCTGCTTATAACATAGGAGTAGTAATTTCTGTTCTTACCTGTATTGCAAAAACTGTAAAATTCTGAAAGCCTGTGTGATTATCACACTGAATATCAAGGAGGAGCCTGTGAACGAGATCTATCTGTTCAGTTGATAACAACAGTTTCTTTCAGTCTGAGAAGTTACAGCTGGGATGATGAGGCAGTCCTAGGTGAGAAATTACAGGGTGAGGTGAAACACTGAGCTAGAGGTTTACTTCTTTTTCATTATGCATGTACCCCGTCTAGACTGAAGCCTTAAAGATAAACTTGCAGAAGCTGGTTTTATTGAAAACATGAAACGTTTGGATTTATAGCTGTTGGTCTCTGCTTTTCTGAATGCCATCAGATACTTAATTTATCCTTTGGAGATGGCAGACAAAGCATGTGTGCCCATCTTTTTCTACAGCCTTTAAGTGACTTTTAGCTATTGCATACATCTCATGCCAAGGCATCCTTATAATGGGGTTTCTCACTCAGTGACAGTTTTCTCATTCACATTTCACCATCAAGAAAGTGGCCAAAGGCCAGAACTCTGTTAGACACAGGTATTGTGATGGGCTTCTGCCTAGGGTGAAACCTTCAGGGGAAGGGGGAAGCCTTAGGAGCACAGGCAACAAGTGAAAAGGCAGAGGTCGGGGGAAAGGGGCACAAACAAAAAGCAATTAATTAAGAAAACAGCTTTTTAAAATGATTGTCAGTGTTCAGTTTTTTAACATGCATACAGTGCTTAGTACAAATAAGGCCAGATGTTATATTTTTTCATTTTGAGTAGTACTCTGCAGTAGTGGGAGATAATTTAAGATTAATTTTACAGAGGAGATGCAATTTAGTTACTAAAACTAAGCTTACAAACTGTGCATACTGGAAGAGCATTTAAAAAACGCCCACCTTTCTTGTTGTTTAAGGAAGTTCAAGCGCTTACTTTTCTTTGTACTTACATTTGGCCTTATACGAACTACTTGTCTGTGCCAAGTTTTATATGAAATTATCTTTGTGAAAGTTTAGCCTACCACTGTTCTGTTCATCAAGTGAAATGTAAACTTACTAATTAGCACTGTGTTCCAGACTTGCTAAAATGCTGCTGAGATTAAATAGGAACCTAATTTAGCAGGGAGAGAAAGCAGTGTCTCACCTACTCTTTTTCAATACAGAAAATCAAAACCCTTGCTCTGTGTAACTAATCTGATGAATGCGCTGGTACACTGTGAACAAAGTTCCATGTGACCTATCACTGTGCTGCAGTAATATTAAAGGTTATGTAAAAGTGTGGTGTAAGTGATTCAAGACCTTGATTCAAAGTTGTAGCTGTGTATTAAGAACAATGGTCCAGCTAGGGATTACAGAGTAAGTAAGGTATGAATTAACTGCTTTTCTGGATTAGAAGTTCAGTTACAAAGAGTCAGGTTGCTCTAGTTCAGCATTTGACCTAAAACGAAAAAAAACCTCCATAAGGAGATTTGCAGATATGCAGATATATTGCCACAGTGGGTTCTTTTGTTTTGTGTTTGATAACACCTTTCTGGGTGTCAGTTTGGATTCAGTATCTCGTTGGTTGTTTCCACTGCTCTTATGCAATTGTCCCAATTTTATCATGGATCACCAGTGGTTTTACAGTGCAAATGGTAGTTACTTTCCATGTGTGGTTTTTATGTTCAAAAAGTAGCCTAAAACTTCCCTAGGGAGAAAAATACCAGCAAACATACTTGAAGGCAAGAACAACTTTTCTGATTATTGTTTTTAATCATCCTCTTGCGTAAGCACTGGAGGCCTTTATCACTATTAGCTATTCGGCAAGAACAGCCTTAAAGAGGGCTGAGTAGAATTATCTTGCTTTTGCCGACAACTAAGCACTGATGACTGCTGCAGCTAAGTTTTGGTGTATATATTCTTTTGTTCTGGCAGTGTAACCTCATTGTATGGCTGAGTCTAGTACACTGAGAGTCCTCCACTACAGGTGAAACAGATGCAGTTAACTTTTCTACATAATCATGTATACAATATAACTAGAGAAACCCTTGCTGCCTCTTAAGTAAATAGCCCCATCATCTAATGAAATTGCACACTTGGCTACTTATTTTGTCAGATATTATTTGAGGAGTGGGATAGGGAGACCTCATCGTGCAAGATAAAAATATGCAATAAAAAACCCCACGCTGTTTATCTCAGCATAAACCCAAAATATCCAGTATTAATTTCTCTTTTTTTTATTATAAGTTGCTTTTACGAAATTTATTTTGAGGTGAACGTAGGATCCAAAGAGAAGTGTGTCATTAGCACAGACACACTAAGAGGAAAAGGGAATTACATCGTGGAAGAGCTGAAAGCTTTGAAGTTTTGCAATCCAATTTTGAAAGATTTGTGACACAAAATTCTGTGTAGTGCTGCTGTTTATAAAGGGAGATGGAAAGAGAGAGATTTGTCTTCCTTTAAAATATACCCAGCTGGATACAGCATTTCTTAGATTTTTATGCTTTTTTCCTGACACAGTTTTCCTATAGTTTTATAATGGATCATTATCATTGTTGTGACTTTTTAAAAGGGAGCAACAGAACTTTGTCTGTAAAGCTGTTACTGAAGATGTGCCAGATCAATACTTAATTAAAAATATGCTATATTTATTAACATTGCACTGGATTTCTGTTTTGAGGGTTTGGAAATTGGTATCTTTTTCCCAGATCAACATATTTTTAAATGGGCAGCATGTTGAGACATTTGAAGAGGATCTCACATTTACATCAGATGAGGTTGTTCCATTTGATCCACCTAAGATTAGCAGTGAATTGAAAGGTATGTTCATCTTTTTATGAATGCATGACTTGCTATCTTTGTCCTGGAAAATCATATGCCTGATTTTGTCTGTGAAATACATATTTACTATTTTATCTTTTTAAATCCATTTCAAAACACTTGAGCTGCTTTTATTGGAAGGATGGAAGTTAGCATCAAACAGTGTAAAATGTATTTGAGACTCTAACAAGTATGTCAGTAAATTGTGATTTAGAAAACCCAAGCCTTGGGCACAACTGAAGATGTTGAATGCTGATTTGAAATTGAAACATGGTTTCAAAGCATACCGCAAACTTACTTAGTTAATCCTGGAAATAGCTGGTTTTACCTTACATCAAAATAGTTGTATTCAGAATGGAGCACAGACTTGCAGAACACTTATCGTTTAGATAATAAAAATTTGGCCCTATTCCATACAGCAGCCTTCACAAGAAGGACAAGAATAGGATCAACCTGCAACTGGTGACTTTAAAAGAAAATACACCAGGGTAGTGATCCAGCACGATGATTCCTTTGTCACTGTTAGACTTGTCTAAGCAAATTCCCTGCAGAAAGAAAAGAAGAAACTTGAGAAGGGCAAACCAGTGAGCTGAATGGAGAAGGTCAGGATGTCTTTAATGAAAAGGAAGTATTCCATCAGAGTTGTTCCTACAAGTTAGGTACTAGGTTACAGATTATTGGAAGTGTTAGATGCTTAAAAAAATTTATAACTCTTTCTAATGACAGAACTATATGCAGTATTTCTTAACATACAGCACACTCTTCTATTCCCTTTTGGTCCAAACAGATTCTTTATTACTCCATTCTTCCTCACCGGAGAAATCAAAGAATTAATTTAAAGGTGTGGCTAGATGTTTTCAAATCTAAATCAGGTGACTCTACCTGAAGATGACTTGTTAGAAATATTTCTAAAAACAGTACTAATGCTGAAAGATTGATTCAGATATTTAAGTCTGTGTACACTCAAAAAAATCAATGCTGTCAAAGCACCAATATGTTAGGGTTTATTCTGGGTTCCAGATACAGGTGAGTAGTATTTCTCAAAACTGGTGATAAAATGACGTAACAACTAACTAAGTTAGCAGGGAATGTTCTGTGTCACACAGAGAACTTTTGAAATATTCATATGACTGTGTATTTATTGCCATTTGGAAGTTACTGATACTGGATGCCAGTTTGCCATGCTTAAGTTCATTTTCCCCGTGTATTCAAACATCTCTTCAATGCAATCATTTCATGTTGCACAGAAACAAGTTAAACTGAGTATGTTTTCAGCTCTTTTGTCTGTTGCAAAACTGTCACACCAGAATCTCTCTTAACACTGGGAGTTTCTAGGAGGGCAGCAGGCGATTTGTGCCATCAAACTGGGGAGTTAAGGAATAGGAAGTCATTGTTCTCTTTAGTAAAGGAGTTAGCAAAGGTCCTAGGAAATTTTTTTTTCAGGGTGACTACAGTGCTAAATATTGGAGAAACAAAAAGGTATTAGACTCGCCATTACTGCCTTAGCATTTGAGAAAACTTTGAGGTGCCTGATGTTCAGCATTTAAGTACTGAATTCTTCAGGCTTTATTCAGGGAAAACTTTTCTTCTGAGGGACAGCAGAGCCTCTCTGGCTGTTTCCCCTGAGAAGGATCACTAAACTTTTGCCCTTAGTTGTAAATAGAAGTGCTTTCTTTATGTGGCTTAAATACTTAAACTTCTACTGTCTTTTCCACCCTTAATGTTTCTATGATTCTATGACAGCATGGATGAGAAATGGACAAATGGGTTAGACTACAAGAGAAGTAACTGCTGCTGAAACATTTTCTGTCAGCATTTAGGAAGGAGGGAAGTATGTTTCTTAGTTTCATGGTTATCTCAAGTGTGAGGGACTGTTAGTTGTCTTTGAATAGATAAGAGAAATATGTGGAAATGGATTTAAAAAATGCTGCTAGATGTGCTTCTGGGAGGGTGGAATTTGAATTTACCATTTCCCTAGCTTTGAAGGGAATCCTGTAGATTTGTTCATGAGGTTTATTAAAAGAAAACAATTTAATGATAAACAGATCATGAAAGATGAATCAGTTAGGGTAGTAATAGATGAGAATACCAGGACACTGTCTTGAACTAGTTTTGTTTAAAGGGAGACTGTCAAAGACTGTGTAAAATATCTGGTACAGAAAAAAACTTCTATACCTTCTACAATTTAAACATTGTCATACCTGAGCCTTTGAAGAAGTACTACTTATTTGTTGAATTGTGTATTGAATGAAATCATTAAAAATAATGTGATTTCTGGGATGTATGAAGTGTGGTAGTCTTGTCCAAAATGAACAATGAGCTTTATCTAGACTTCGTCAGATCCACTCTCAATGGAAATGCTTAATCAAAAATCATATTCCCCAGTTAAATAACTATACCTTTAAATATTTCCTGCCAAGTTTGAAGGCGCGTTTCTGTATGCATTTTTTTTGTGGAAGTGAACAGGGAAGAACTGTGAGTGTTAAGCTCAAAACAAATGTCCTCTGTCAATTCGTTCATTATATTCTTTCACCATTTCAAATTTCATGCTACCGTGACTTAGTACTAATGAATTGTTGTGCAGACTAAACCATAATCACTCTTTGGACTCATCTTTGACAGTGACCTGATAGAAGTTATAAAACTTCAGAACTTAAAGCAGTTTAACGCTGATGCGTTGCTGTTTGGAGAGTGCGTAGATGTTCTTTTTCTGATCCAGCTGTGCCAGAAGAAGAGGTTGCTGCAGTGAATTTTTTATTCTTTTCCCCGTTATTACGGCTCAAATGTGCCAGCAAAGCTACTTTCGTAAATGTTGCCCAATCTGTTTGAAGCAAATCTGTTTGAAGCTAAGATACACTATACAAATTATGTGTTGTGTTGTTCAGAGGGATTTTTGTCACCCACCCCATACCCAAATGAACTTTTGGGATCTGTCCAGCTGCCACTGCTACAGACTTCCAGTTTCCCTTTCTGGTAGGGACAGTACTGTCTGGAAAACTTGTAGGGACAGACAACTGTCCATTACGTTTTGGGCATAGTTTCCTTCCCAGCTTTGCTAAAGCTCTTTAGGTCAGGCTGGCTCACATCTGAAGAGTCTCTGTGGGCAGGAAGGAGCTGAAGGTAATGAAGATTTGGCTGGGGCTGGGTTTACCTGATTGCCTGACACAGTTCACAGAGTGTGTATCTACTCATGCCTTAATAGTAGGTACACTTTAATTTAAATACACTTGAACTTACCACAGTGTTAATTTTGATGTTAAATACGATATTAGCATTCATTTGTTATCCTGAGGATGAATTTGAATCGGTATAGTTAGACTTCATAATATAGTCTGCCTTTGGTCAGTGTTTAGAGCAGAACGTCTTTAGTATTGGGTCTCTTGCTCCCTAAAATTAAAATCAGCACCACAGAAACAGGACGATAGATTGCTATCTTCAACAGAAGCAACAGCAATACAGAAAAGATAGACCGATGCATTTTCAAATTGCAACATAAAATTTGTCCAACATAATTGATAAGACCCTCTCTAAATTCCTTTAAATTTGACAGTTTTGAACCCATTAGACTGAAATTTTCTGTGACGAGCATGTGCCCAGGGCTGAATTGTTTGATATTTTACAAAAGACCTCCAAAGGTGTGTGTATGTGTGTGTGTGTATATATATATATACACACACATATATATATATTTTGGAGTTTAGATCTGTGGGTGCCGTCCTGTGGCTGCCACCAGCAGCTGCAGCACCAGGGTTGTGGCAGCAGGCAGAAGGAAGGCTCTTGCTTCCCAGTGCTGAATGTTCCCTCTGCTGGTGTCCAGGGAGCAGAGAGGAGGAAGAGGTGCTGCTTGTGCGCAGAAGGATGAGAAAACCAACAGGAAGGGGACAGAGGAGAAGGTGACAGAGGGGGGAGAAGCGTACTGCGAGCCAGGAGCATAGATGAATGTGTTAGAGATGCTGGGACTGGAAAGCCGGGGATGCTGGCAGAGCCGATACGGCTGTAGGGAAGTTGGATCAAGAAGCCAAACAAGCTAAAAAGGAAAAAAGAAAACTGCCTAAAAAACAGGGTATAACCTGAGTTTCAGATTTCAGTATTATGCTGCTACCAGCAAATAACTGAAACTCGGTGGCAAAGTGAGTGCTTCATCTCTTGCTGTGGGGAACAGAAACTAGATGGTGACAACCTACTGTGCTTGGTAATCACTGATTCCGAGAGGTCTGTGCTGTGTCACTTAACCGTCAAGCCTCATCTATAAACTGCGTGGATCCCACAAGATTGAATTTCTGGATTTGGGCAGGAGTAGTTTTGCTTTTATTTTTTTTTAAATATGTAAGTGGATAGAAATAAAATAATAAGAAGAACTTTGTTCAACAAAGTGCAACGTAAATCTTTATGTTCTTAGAGGCTTGAAAGTCCAATATTCAGACATAAGACAAGTTAAGATTTGCTTCTTGGAGAGTATGTATTTATGACCATCTGACCTTTTCTTACATAATACTATGATACTTACAGAATTAGTAATTTTAACTTTCTTCTATGCAGCAGATAAGTAACTGTTGTAACAGTGCGTATGAAAAGTGAGGGACACGTCTTGAAAAGGAATTTTAAATTGTGACTGTTTTCTACAGACATTATCAGAATAAATGGATGTTACAGTATTTTCAGGACAGTAGCAACTAAGGTGTTTTCCACATGGACTGGAAGTGGAGAGATCTGTGTGTTAAGGGGACAAAATTTGTCAGTTAGTGAAGAAATGACAAGTGGCTGCTATGCCTCCTTCAGAGATACCACATTGCTAAGACTAAGATGAATTTTTATATTCAAGAACTGGTGGAAGAGGGGATGCCTAGCACAGTGTTCAGCTGTAAAAATCTTAAAGGGATTTTGGAGGTGGAGCAGGAGAGGGATCAATTCTGTAATTTGGGCTCCCAGCCTCACCTTTTATTCTATAGGTGTTCCTCTGGACAGAAAGCTTTGGAAATTTGTTCAGAAGTACTACAAGGCAGAAAGTATACACTTAAAATGACAGTTACTTCTTCAAAATGTACTGTTAATTTGTAGCTATCACTTAAGTGTACTCATTTTTATATTGTATAGATCTACCGAGTGGTCCACACACCTACCGCTTAGAAGATCTTGCGTATACTAGAAGTGGAGACAAAGGCAATTCTGCAAACATAGGTATTTTTCTTTTTCTTACTTTCTGAAGTGACGTAATATTTTCATGTGAGAGTTATGTATAAAGTGCTCTTCTTCATTTTTTTTAATTTCTCACATCACTTGATTTTTTTTGTTTTAATTCTCTGTGCTGAAGCAAAAAAATCATAAAAATTATTTAACTAATGAAATATCTGTAGTTGTTTTGTTTAGCAGCTGTTGAATATTGAGGTACTAAGAAAAAAATACTTACATGTCAAACTACGAAGAAAGATCTGTGTTTAGGGTGGCAAAGTTGAGCTCCTCAAAGTTAAAAAAATGCCTTTTTTTAGGTTTCCTTTACACATTAGTTGCTAGTCCTTCATGTGTATGTGTTATGTAATATAATCTCTTGGTTGTCTGATCACGTCTAATATTTCCATAACATTAATTTTCTGGCATATATACCATTAAAACATTGACAGTGTTAGGAAATACTGAAGTTGTTCTTACATGCAAAAGAATGTTTTTACTATATTGTTAATCCAAATGGTGTATTTCAGTGTGCAGTCTCTTTTACGTTGATTGTGCTGCTTCTTGCATTGTTTAATAATTCCTTCTATTCCTTACTTCTGCATGCAACAATTGGCTCTCTTACTTGTTGGAAGATGAGAGCGTGTGGTGTTCAAAGCTCAGTATGAATTAAAGGTGCGTCTGGGATTTGATTTGCTATTAGCTGTCCTGCTAAAACTGATGAAATTTTTCATTTATATTTAGGAATATAGTTTTCTTGTCCTTGTTTGTGAGACTGTTTTGTTTGGGTTTTTTTTTGGTTGAAGAATGAAGGAATGTTGATTTTTTTTTTTTCCTTCCTTTATTTTTTTTCTTTTTTCCCAATGGTTGACCACTTTTGCAATGTGGCATTTGCTGAATCATGAATGATGCATAGTTAATACACTTCCTTATATATAAAGACCCTACTGCTTTACTAAGGAACAACAATAACAACAACAAACTTGACCTTTAAGATGAAATTAGCTTTGAGTTCCACAGATAAAATGATCCCTGTGACACAAACCTGCTTTCCTGATCCTGCTGTGGAACCTCAGCTTCAGCATGAAATTACCTGAAGCTTATGAAAGCATAGTTACAGCAATAAAAATGTAATTGTGGTTCATCATGATTACCTCAGGATATCTCCTGCAAGGGGTAGGGCAAGGACCAAACGTTCACTCACTGGTCATGCCTTGTTAGGGTTAATCGTGATGGTTTGTTTAAGTCCTGCAAGCCATTTA
>NW_009695452.1:0-12116 GCF_000703405.1 Apaloderma vittatum | reverse complement strand
AAAGAGAGCTTCCTGTGGGGGTTTGTTGCTATGTTGGTGGTGTTCTTCAGGTGTCTTTTAGGGCCAGGGACTGTTTGCAGCATTAAAAAAAAAAAAATCCAGTGATCACTTTAGTCTGGGAGCATTCTTTCATGTCATGCTCCACACTACCTGTCTACTGACAGAAGGAAAGCTGTCATGCTACTGTTTTTTATTCAGGAGCTCATTAAAGAGGATCTATGTGTGCAATTTCAATTAAGAGGAGGATGTCAAATCAGTTTTGAAAGGATAAAGACAAATTGGTTTTAACAGCTTTTATTCCAACTAACACTGGTTATACCTAACAGGTGTGATAGCACGGCATCCCCTCTACTACCCATACCTAAAGAAAACTTTAACTGCTCAAGCCCTGGAGAATTACTTCCAACACCTTTTAGAGCAAGAAAAACCTGAGGAAGAACTAGTAACAAGGTGAGTAGCCTGCTGCTTAGTCCACAGTTGTATGGTAGATACATGGTGAATCAGAAGAAGTTATCTTAAACTATGTTAACATAAATATTGCAAACCTGTGTGCATTCAGTATTTTTTTGTGTAATATTTCTCTGTCTTTTTAAATAACAACTTGAGCAATAGTTCTTGAAATAGAACATGAACTTGGGCCTCTCCTGAAGCTGGACAAAGGCAGTGAATGCGTTAAGTGAAGACATTTAAATTTCCAGGATTAGAATTTAGTTTTGGGGCACAGAGTGTCTCTTCAAAGTAGAACTAACTTCAAATGTCCCTGAGAAATGTATTTTTCTGTTGGTTTTGAACCATTTGGAGGCAGCAGGAGCCTTAGTTAAATGAAGCTTCCTGAGCCTCAGAGCCTCTGCAGAACTGGGAGTCTGAAATCCCTGAAATGCCACCTGAATGACTTTCACACAGCCAGTATAGGCTGGACCCCAAACCTACCTGGTCCATCAGAAACATGCTTCATCCTATCCCTATTTCTGCAGACCACTTAATCTTTATGAAGCTCACTCACCTTAGAAGAAGTATTCCTTTGACTACCCCACTCGCATTCTTTTTTTGCTACATATAGCAAGACAGAATTTAAAGAAACAAACATGGCTAACTTCTTTCAATAAGAAAGAGAACACATCCTAGACAGGGCGCTTTTACCTGGTATTTGTCAACAAAAGAATATCCTCTGCCAGCAGACGGCAAACGTCACATTTTTGTTTTCATGGTGTCTTCATCTGATGCTCATGGTCCTTCCCAGAGACTGGCAAACGAGCCATACGCTGCTCGTGTAGCATGAGGTGTCAGGGCTCATTCTCGGAAGGATACCCAATACACCAGTCAACAGACTTTAAACCTTTTTCTCTCTTTGAAAGAAATCAGAAGCTTAATATTGCAATAAACCATTCAGTCTTCTAAAAACGGTTTTGATACAAGATCCATTGTTCTGCAAATACAGAGATTCTGCCAAAATCTTTATTTCCATGGGTAACAGATAAACTGTGAAGTGTCTTTTTGCTTGTTCAAAGAGCTTGAGTCAGAAAGATGTAGCTCAAAGCGAGCTTGGAGTTCTTTTCAACCCTGATCTTTGAGTTGTAAGTGCTGCTCTTTGTCTTTATAAGCCACTCAGTGCAGAGCTCACCCACTGTTTTGTAAGTGTTAACAAACCTATATATTTATTAAATTGTGATACCAAGAAATGCAAGTGAATTTTCTCCTAAACAGAGCAGAGAAGGGAGGAAATAAAGTCATGCTGCTTAATGATACTTCTAGAAATTGATTCATTGTTGTTCCTTGATGCTTTTACGTTCATAAATAAAAGTCGAAATTTGCTGTGTCTGGGTGAAGCCAATTTATTTTGATTAATTAGATTATCTCTTCTTGGGTTTGGCTTCCTTTTAATGATGTGATAATGGAGCTCTGTGAGTGAATTGAAAAACCACTGGGCAAAAAGAATAAATCCTTTTGTGGAAATATTTAGGATTATAAGGATTATGCTCATGTGCTTCAGATTGTATAGTTTTTTTTTTTTAAATTACTTGTTTATTTTTTAGTTTTAACTGTCAAAAAGAGCTATCTTATTCTTTCATTTTCCTTTATTTTTTTCATTTAAATTGTGAGTGGTTAAAAAATACCTGTTAGTGTAAGAACATAGCAACCACGGCTCTGCTCAATAAAGAACAGAATTTGTCAGTTAGTTGCCTTTCATTCTTTTTCATTAAAGCCATTAAATAGGTGTACTAAACAGAGAAAAGGTGCAATTATTTTGATAGAGAACACCGAAAACTCATAAACTTCCAGATTTTCAGGTAAACATTGTAAAAAAAAAAAAAAAAAAAAAAAAAAAAAAAAAAAGGTGGTCTTTCAAAACCTGCCCCTCCCAACCCAAAATCTATCAGACAGATTGCTTCCTGTTCTTAACAGATATGGTAGATGAAAAGTTTCTTACCCTGTATCCTAATGGTATTAGAACAGTCATTTAAGAATGATAGTAAAATTACCCTGAGAGAATTTGCTGGTTTCATCTTCTGAAATACGGTTATCATCATCTATATGTTTTGAGAGTACTCCAGTGCTTAGAAGTAAAAATATCACAGCTGATTTCTTCTTAGGGGATATTTTTTTACGAAGAGCTGAAGAACAAGAAAAGTGGATAGTGATGCTTCCAGATTGCTTTTTTCATATGTATATTTATTATGAGGGAAAAATACTTCTCTCGGTATATCTCATGCAAGCACCTCCTTAAGCCTATGAACTTAGTTTCTCCTTTCCTCTGATGGAAGGAATTAATTCTATCTTTTCATTGATTAAAATGCATTAAATACTTCTTGTTCCATTATTATTTCCATGCATTTCAACAGGAAATTCACAGGGAAACCTGACTTCTTTGAATATACGGACAGCACTTTAAAGGAAGTAGTTAAGCAGGCACCCCATTGTGTGTAAGCATAAGAGTTCAGCTAGAACAGTGAATTTTCCTTGGTTTATTGGTTTCTGTCACAGACTTAATATTCTTTGAAGGGTTTATTTGTTTTCTGTGCTTCTTAAAGTCAGCTCTTAAAATTGTTGATTGACTTGTACAATTAGATAGTATTTTCTTCCTTTAGATCTCAAGTTAATTAAATTGTTTAATTATGCCGGCTAAATGGATGCCAATATTTTGGTTAATGTGTTGTTGCTGCTTAAGACCATTATGATGGTTATAGTGTTTTTTCTTTTTTTTTATTGTGGGAGTGTATTTTTTTGTGTGGAAATATTTTGGATTCTCAGATGCTTCAAGTGGGCCTTACGGTATTGAAAATGTTGACTTATGTTTATTATTTTGTAGTCCTAGTTTTAGCTAGAGTATCTCAGTGTAAATATTTCCTCAAAGTAATTGAAGTGAATGTGTCATTCTGTAATGTTCCAAATTGAGATCTGTGGCTTGTATTGTGTACTCACTCTGCCAGAGCTACTCCAGAAAGTGAAATTAAATCCTTCCACTCTTCTTGTCATTTGCTTGTGCTTTTGTATATTCTTCAGTTTCTCTCCTGGTTTGTTTAAATAATTGATTTTCATGAAACTTCTTCTGAGAGCCGAGGTATTAGCTTCTGGAATACTTGTTCTGTTAGTCTAGTTCTGGTGGAGAGATCTGCCAATTGTGAAATCACTTGCTGCCTCAAAGTCTTCGCCAGTTTTTCAGAGTAAAATTTACAGTGTAGTTTTTTGGTAGACCTTTAGCTCTCATAGCATATGATTTGGTAATTTGAGATTTTTAGTTGAAGATGTGTCTTTGCATCTTCAACTAGTTCAGCATCTTCAACTGGTGTCCTCTGATCCTGCTATGTAGTTGATTATGTTATTAAATTTAGTAAACTATGTGGATGACTTACTGTGGAAAGTGCTTTATTCTTCATATTCCCATTGTCTAGTAGGACACTGTGGGTTAATCCCAATGGAGCCTTCCCAATGGATTTGCCTTTAAGCATGGTAATGTTGCCTGGCAACTAGTTTTCAAGTAAGGTCAACAGCATGCTAACACCTGTTTTCTTCTTAATAACAACTAGTTATGTTAATACTAAAGTAGAATGTGGTAATGAAAGGGTAGAAGGAACATTGAAAACTCCTTGCCTGGGAGACAGGCGCAGACAATCCATCACTACCGCTGTTCAGCAGAATAGTCTCTTTCCATGAAAGCTTTTGGTCATATGTCCAAGATACAAGGGCATAAGAGCTGTGAATATCAGCAACAAGCATAATTTTTACAGTGCTGAAAAAGACAAACCTCAGAGTGATGAAATCAGCAGTACAAGAGCACTGCAAGAAACTCCAGCTATTTTAGAGGACAGATTTTAAGCATCTGTCCCAAACAGCTGAAGATCAGATAGGTGACTAAAGAAAAATAGGTGGTGTTGGTGGAAGCATGACTTAAATTACAGCAGTCAAACATCTGGAGGCAGAGCAAGAATTGGGTGTCATCTTCCTCTGTTATTCCTTGTTTCTTGCTGATGTTCTGATTAAATACCTTCCTATGGAAAAAACCAACCAAACAAACAAAAAATGGGAAGCCACTGAGTACCTAGACAAAGCAGATACTGAAAACAAAACCAAGAAGAATACAAGGAAGATGACAAAACACTGGAAAACTGTGCAAGGAGAGGCAAATGGAAATATGCTGTAGACCTATTTATGGAATTTGAAACAACTTAGGAAAC
The DNA here is from genome assembly GCF_000703405.1 of Apaloderma vittatum. Taxonomy (NCBI): domain Eukaryota; kingdom Metazoa; phylum Chordata; class Aves; order Trogoniformes; family Trogonidae; genus Apaloderma; species Apaloderma vittatum. The sequence continues at coordinate 7,443 of NW_009695452.1, read as the reverse complement.
CACAGAGCCATTTGCCAAACTTCTACAAAAGTTTCCAAATTGGAACTGCACCAGGCAAGAGCAAGGATGGAAAAAATGCTTACAGTGTCAATGGAACAGAAAATAGGTCTGTCACACTAAAATTTCATCTGAGCAAAATACATGGCTCCAAGTATTGAGTTGTAGCTCTATTTTTCATTTGTTATAAAATTGTCTATAGTTGAGTCATAGGAGTTTGATCTAGTGACTTGTAATTATTTCTCACTAATAAAGAGGGTGCCTTCACCATCAGTCGGTGTCCTTTGTTAGCAAAAAATGAGTTCCAGAAGTTAAGCGATTGTGGGGTTTTTTTGTGTCAGAACTAGGAAATATTAAAAAAAAAATAAATTCCCTCTGCCCACTGTGTTCTCTTGAGTTAATATTGGATCTTGGACTTCTTGCCTACCTCTCTAATTGGGCTTTAACTCTTAAGGGAAAAAAAATGTGCAAAACAAACAACCTCATTAGAAATTAATTAGTTTTGAAGTGTGGCGGTTGGGGTTTTTTTGAGATTACTTTATGGTCCTACTTTAAAACTGTTAAGGACTGTTGATTTGGAGTAAGGTGAAGGATCAAGAAGGCAGGGAGGGTCATGGGTTAATCTTCAGTTAACTTTTAGGCTTGACTCAGCAGTATGATACCATCAGAAGCATGAGATTTTTGTGCACTGATGTTCTGTATAAGTGTTTCTTGGAGAATCCCCAGAAAAATAATGCATAGGTTTGGGTTTTTTTTACAGATATGAGTTGCCAGGAATCCATGGATTAAATTTTGTTCTGAAGAATTCCCTTGGTGGTGGTGGCATAGCATCCCTAAGAAGTGACCCACAGGCATGTATCAAAGCACGGATTTTAATGTAGTTATCTTTTGTAACTATGTGTTACACGACCTCTTTATAAAAAATGTTTGGGCTGGACCTGTAAACTTTGGGGTTTGACTCTTTAGTTCCTTTTCATTTCCTGTTAAGAGTTTCTCAAAAAGGCTGTCACATTTTGGAGAATGTGGATAGATATACTGGACAATTCTGATTGTGTTCTAGTACATACAGGTACCACTGAATGTGTGGCACCTCCTCTAGCTTAGCCGATGACTCCTAGAGTTAAAATGCTGATATAATGCATCTAAATCTGAAAGAGAAAAATAGGTGGGAGATATTTTGTGCTGATGGCATCATGGGAATCTCAGACTAACACTTTTTTTTTTTTTTTTTGCAAGTGTACATTTGAGTATTAAATATTTGAAATACCTGAACCTGGAGATCCCTTCATGTGGCAATAGTAAAGCACAGTTGTGCCACCATAGGCTGAGAAATGCGTGTGTACAAATAATCTCAGCATAGTCAAGAAGATGATGTTGTGTATGAATTGGATAGCAGAATTGAACCCAAAAGAAATTGATTTTGCCAAATAAACTGAAGAAACCATTCCATCTGTTCAGGTTTAGATGCTAAAAAAAGGAATATCCTCAAAAAAAAAAAATCTAAACAGGAATGAAAAGCCTCTGTTAAAAAATGAATTTCATGTCACCACAGAAAACTCAGGCTGGCTCATTCCAGGCATCAACATACAGATGCTCCTTACTTAGTTATATTTATTCACACAAGTGAGACAGCCAAATAAATGGAAAAGGTAAATGTAACTTTGGATAACCTACAGTCCAAGGCTTGATGAAACTCACCCAAACTTCATGTATAAGTATATTGAAGTAAATACTTATAAAACTTGAAAAACTTACCAAATTCTTACACTGATCAAATGAAAAATACTTTATGAAGCCATTTTTTAAAACTTAATTTATAAACATGATCTATTTAGATGGTAAAATGACACTTTCTTTCTTTCTTACAGGGCAAAGCACTTGGACAAATGCTGTTGGATTTCCAGATAAAGAATGTTCCTGATCTAAAATCACTGATAGAGTAACAGGTGTTTAATACATGTGCTTTTAACACTTGAGTGGTATAAAAACATATCATAAACAAGAACTGGTTTCTTGAGTGAGATTTTTTTTTTAAAGTCAAAGAGTAGAAATTAGTGGGAGTTATCTCTCAGAGGCTTAGCTATATGGCACAGATTAACAAATGTTTTGAGTAATACCAGACTAATAGCTTTGTCTGTGACTGATAACATTTCCTGCCTAGATAATACATTGGATGAAGAATTAATTTATTTCCTGTAACATAGACTTAATCAATTTGCAACATAACATTCAATTGTGAGACAAGATGATCTTTGTTCCAAAGGTGGAAATTACCTTCTGTTTGGTCCAGTTCTCTTTTCCTTCTCCAAGTCATTCTTTGAAAATTGAATGGACCAAGATGGTTTGAGCCTGTGTCAGATACATTTGTCCTGGGCGTAGAGTGAGACTGGGTCGCCCGTGGTCGGTGCTTCCCTGTGAAGCCAGCTTTCTCTGGTGCCTGGGAACTGCTTTCCCTGTTGTGCAATAAAGTAAATTGTTCCTGTTACAGAGCAACTGGTAGTAAATGCTGACCTTTGGTAATGATCCGCCAGACTTCCAGCACATTGTCCGATTAATGACAGACTTTATTATTACAGTTTCCAGTATCTCTTACTAATTAATCCACTGGCTGAAAGCAGTGACTGGGAGCAGATAGCAGATCTTGGCACGGGAATAGCTTTGGAGGTGAGGAGAGTGCTGTGAGCTGCTCGGTCTGCTCGTGCTCTCTTGTGATGGTGCAGTCCTGGCCGGGGAGGGAAGGGTGTCAGGGCAGGTGGTGGAGAGATACCACGTTTTGTTTCAGGGCTGTTAAATCCTCATTTTGTGCCGAGAAATCCCACCTGGGTTAAGTACATTTGACTGTCATTTGCGTTGCCCTTCCCACTGAAGGGTCTGTCACCTGCTGCGAAGGAATATACCACGTGGAATGCCCTCTGCTCCATCTCTCTTCTGACTGCCACTTGTCAGCTCCCCATCCCCCTTCCTGCATAATATGACTAGCAGGGTCAAATTAGGATACTCCTGGACTTTTCCACCTGATTAAGCAGAGATTTAAAAATCTGTATCATACTTCCGACAAAAATCTCAGGGTGGAAATTCTGGCCTAATAACTATCTGTATTTCCTCTGCAGGAAGCAGAGAATTACTGCTTTGCACGTTCAGTCATTTTGTGTTCAGAAATGAATTCTTTATTTGGGGAAGGCTGTATTAAATGTTCAGTGCTGGCAAAATGAGACATTACTAATATTGGATAAAAGGATGAGAATAAGTATTTTTTTTTAATTATCACTAAAACTGTTAGGTGTTCCTAACTCTCAATCTGTGCTACTGCTGTCACTAATTTCCTAGCCTTCTGCTTGCTAATGAGGACTGTACAGTGAATTGTTCCTGCCTTTTCTGTGGTTTTGTTTGTTTGAATTGAAGGTATCATAAGTGAATGCTTTATCCGTCTAAACATACTATTCTCTTAACGAGCCATAAGTACTATCCATGCATGCAGCATGGTTCAGTCTAGTTGTAAAAAATAAGTCATCACTTCATTGCAGAAAAATATCCAACTCAGTAACTTCAAGGGGGAGAACAGCATGCTGGTTTTATGTTTACAGTCATTGTTCATTAGAAAACTTGTTAGTAATTCAGAAACCTATTAGTTTAGCAAAAGGAGAAATAACGAAAAAGGTAGACCTCAGTAGCAAACCTACAAAGATAAAAAGGCTATGGTTAATATTTGCAGTTTACTCAATATGCTGCTTAAGTGACCTTGTAAATGTGTATGCAATAATTTTTTAATAAAAGTGAACATTTACGAAGTATGAATTTGGGTTTGTCGTGTTGTTTCTTTGATTGTAAGAGAGGGATACTTCGTTCAAAGGTTCTTTGTTTTGGGGTTGTTTCACTTGTCTGCAGTTTTGTGTTGTCTTGCTGGTTCCCTTCTGTCAGATTTTGTCTGTTCTGTGCATAGTCTTTGTGAAACACAAAAACTGAAAAAGTAACTGATACTGTTCTGTAGAGAGGTCATTTACAGCTCTACAATGGAAGCTGTAATTTGCTGAGAAGAATGGTGCAGTGTTCAGATGGATTGGATATGGGGATACAAAGGTGGTTGTGTGTTGTTTTTTTTTAATCTCTGGGATTGCCCTTTTGGATGCTGTGAAACCATCCTTCACAAATGTTTTCTGTCCATTATTTCTTTTAGTGCACCAGGTTGAACTGAGTGGCATTGCTTTTCAGATATTTTTCTCACAGATTATAGCTTCCAAAAATCCCTATCCAAAGGTTTTATTCTCCTTGACCTCCTTAACATGTTTTGAATTCATGAACCTGTACTTGTTCCAGCATTCCCAGCTGACCTGAAAGCTTGTTAAAGCTGCATTTGTTTCTTCATCTACGGTAGAAATTAAGTAATTCAGAAAGATTTGGTAAAGCATAAATTGTACTCAAAGGTGAGCATGTGTGCGGTCAGCATTGGCTTAACTTCAGTCAGTTAAAAAAATGCATTCTGCCTGCTTGTTAAACCAGGGAAATAGTAATGCCTAGCGTATAAAATCAGGTTCCATCTAATATATGAGTTTAAGTGTAATGGAAGCTGGCTCACACACCTCACCTGGGAAGCTTCTGTGCTGTGGCTTTTCTGCACTACAAAATCAAGGCTGCATTCTCTCACCTCTTGCAGCTTTCTTACTGCATCTAGCCTGACTCTTAAAAATAAATGACTGAGTTTATCATTATTCTATAGCAGCTAACAATCAAAACAATGGTTTGTTTAATGTTGTTAATGTTAATGTTAATGTTGTTTAATACTGCAAAATGATTTTTCCCACTGCAATTTGTGCATTAAAGGTACAAAAATTCTTATACAAAAGTGATGTAAGATAAAGGATTTGCCAGAGAGTTCGAGGCACAAATTAGGTTTTCACTTTGGCCATCTCCAATGAAGCCATTTTTCCTGTAAAATAGAGTGGTTGGTTTGTTTGGGTTGCGGGTTTTTTTTCCCCTTCAGAGCAGAGGAAAAATAATTGCAAGTGTACCTTTTAAATTTTGTTTTGCATCATAGCGGTTAGAAAGCAAAGAGGAGTGCATCTTTCAAGGTTTGAAAGCAGAAAATGTTGGCTTGCAGGTTGCCTTTCAAGAACCTGAATGGTTTCACTCAGCAGTGACTGTGCTGTGTTTGTACTGGGTGTGTTGCACACAGCAATGCTTATTGCAACAGTCACAAGGCAGCAGCGAAGCTTTACTGGGTGGTGGATTTCACTTGCTGCCACGGGGTACAGGGGTTGGCTGGAGAAGCGAAGCCGTTCCACAGACCCATCTGCTGCTTAATGCCTTTTGTACTTGTTCTATTAGGTTTGGGGTGTTGGTGAGTGATTTTGGCAGGGGGGAGGAAGAGGGGGAGGCTCATTAGTGCCCCAGGTGTGGGGAAATTACGCTGCAGAAATGTCACACCTCTTGCCTTAATTCTTTGAAACCCTGGCCTGCAGTAAGGCTTTGAGTCTCTTCAGGGTGATTCCTCTTCTTTGGTTTCCTTTCTGGAATTACTTGAAATAGGCCCCGGTGATTTTGGGATTAAAGCTAACTGGCATTAAGAAAGCAAACAAAGGATGCCTCCGTATAAAAAAAAAACCACACAAACCCAAAACATTGGGGAAATACCTGCTTTTGCCAGGGAGCTTAGCTCAATTCCTCTACATTCCTTTGGTCAGGGGAGAGAAATGTGAGCCGGAGGACTTAAGCACCTCTAACACGTATTTCAACAAAGACCTTCCAGATGCTCCCTTGACAGCTTTGGGGAAGGGGGGTGGTTTGAGATGGCAGCACAGGACAGGACTGGTGCTTATCCTCACAGGAGGGAGATGGGAACCTCTCTGGGCCAGAACCTTCTGTGGAGTCTTTGATAACCTTCTGGCTGCAGCACAGTGTCCCAGCTCTGGACCAGCCACTGTGACCATCACCTTTATCATGATGAGGGTTTTTAATCTTTTCTTTTTCCCCGTTGGTTCCTTAAAAATGAGAAAATCTACCCCTTCTCCATCTTTTCTTATTTACCAGTAATAAAAGCTTCTAACCTTCTAAATGGATTTAAAGATCTGGATTTGAAAAGATGCTGGTTTAATTATATAATTATGTGTGGTTGGTGACTAACCCACAGGGTTCCTACCAGCATCATATGCCACATCTATAAGATTTTCTCTTTTGTGAGTGACACTATTTAAAGTAGGAGGCTTGAGAGGGCTTAAGCCTCTGTTGTGTAAAAATTTGGCTGAGACTCTCCAGGGAAAATCCCAAATGCCTGATCACCCTGGTAAGAAGTGCTGGGGCTCTGGCCTATAATTAGTGACCCAAACATAAGGTTACAGTGGGCTTCTCTCCTTGCAGATGAAGCAAGGTGAGAAGAATCTTGTTCCTCAGGAAGCCATCTGTCTGCTCCAAGCAGGAGGAAGGAGGAGGGCAACCTGAGCCATTGTTCTTTGTTGGCAAGCACGGAGGTAACCTGAAATATTTTCTTCACGGGAGAGTGGAAAACTTGTTTTGGGTCATTGATAAGCCTCATCTTCCCTGTGCACAAGATCCTGCCTGAATCTTGGCTCAGTATCCCTGGTGGTAGGAGGCTCTTGCCTCCTGCGTCCTTCTCATCCCCTTTGCCTTCTATTCGTGCCAGAGTTGTTTCCTGATGGAAAGAAAAGGGATAGTGGACCTTCTTTCTCTTTTGCAGGTGTGACCAAATGGGTTCTACAGCTCGAGGGTGATCTAGGGACCTCCTTGATCCACAGGCTCTCGGGTTTAAAGTGAGTGAGGAGGGCAAAAGACCCTGCCATTTCAACATGGTTTGCCTGTGGAGAGGCACTGGTTTGTTAGACACCAGCACTCCTCACTTGGCATCAGGTGGTTGCCTGGGCATCCGCAGCCTGCAGCAGGATAGATCAGGCAAGCTGTCAGCTTTAGAACCTGGCTTTGAGGGAAGAGATATTCTAACAAACCACTGTTTCTCCAGCATTGCTTCCCCCTCCTCCCCTCCGAGTTTCTCACAGAGGGGAAAGCTTCTGCTGGAGCAGGAGCGTTTGTGGCACGAACAAAAGCCAATGGCAGCGGGTCGGGACGAGGGGCGTGGGCGGGCAGCCCCCTCCTCTGCCGCTCTCCGGGCCCTGTCATCTTCCAGGTAAGATAAATGTCTGTCCCATCCATCATCTCGCAGTCTCCGAGCGGGGGGGAATTTCCTCGGCTGCTGAAACTTATGAGCCTCAGTCGGGGTGGCTTTGTTGACCTGACAGGGCCGCTCTTTTGTGGGCTCTGTTGCCGGGATTTATCCATTTACATAATGGATTAGCATGAAACAAAACGCACGGGAATGTCTCTCCGTCTTTTCCCACTCTCTTCTTAGCTGGTGGAGCTCTGCGGGCGAGTTAATTTAGAAAACGCGACTTGCCTCTCTTCCGAGAAAGGAAGGCGCGCTCAGGGGCCTTCGCTCCGCTC
>NW_009695451.1:0-261 GCF_000703405.1 Apaloderma vittatum | reverse complement strand
ACACTGCTCGTACGCGGGACAGAGCGGGTCTCCAGGCTGGGGAGGTCGCAGGCTGCCCGGATCCGCCACGCACAGGTGAGGATCCCAAGGGAGGGAGATGGGGCCGAACGCCTGCCCAGGAGGTGCTGACGGGCAGGACAGCGACCAGGATCATTTGCTGTACAGGGCAGGGGGGGCCGTTTACTTCTCCCTGCTGGACTGGTTGTACAGCACTTCTTGGGAAGTCCCGAGAATCACTGAGGGTAAGAAAGTTGTTTAAAA
>NW_009695450.1:0-2581 GCF_000703405.1 Apaloderma vittatum | reverse complement strand
CTGACGGGGTCACCTGGTGATGCCCCAAAGGGAGTTCACCCTCCACAATCCTAGGCACGAGGTCCTGCTGTGGAACTGCAGCATTTTTGGGGCACTGTGGCCGGTACGCCGCCAAGCTTGCTTTGTGCCTGCTACCGTGTACAGAGATAGATGGATCGGGAGATACTCCCAAATATTCAGCATGGGTGCTGTGAACTCCGCAGGGTCTCAAGTGGAGGAATTGTAGCACAAAAAGAACCTCCCGCTCCCACTATGGAGCAGGGCTGAACACCCCAGCCCAGCTTTGGGGTGAGGTGCTGGGGAGCTGGTGGGCACCAGCGATGAGGTGGGTCAAAGTAGGTGAGAGCCATCCCAAGTCCTCACCTCCACGCCCAGGCTGAGCTCCTGTGCTCCACCTCAGAGCCGGCTGCCAGCAGACAGAGACAAAGCAGTCCCCTAGCCCCGGGTTGAAAGGTGTTGCCGCAAACACCACCAGTCATTTCCTCCTCTGTGGCGGGAGCTACGGAACAGGTTCTTCAGCAACCCCCTGGCACAGTGACAGGATGGGGAGACGCCAGGAAAGGTGCCAGCGGAGACTTGGAACTGCTGCCCCACGCACAGTCAGGAGAGAGGCACCCCAAACCCTGCCTGTGCTGGTGGGAAACCAAGCCAGATGAGTGCTATACTCGTCCCTAATCTTGGCCCAAAAACCCTGGGAGGCAGTTCCAGGGGAAAACATGGATTTAAGTGCATTCACAGTGTTGGGGCCCAAATCTAACCACCAGCTCTAGCCAAGGTGCAGGGACAGAGATGTCCACCGCAGCTGAGTGAGGTGGCCAAAGCTGCATCCCACCCCACTGGCGTCAGCGATGACATTCTCCCTCCCAGTCACACACCAGGGTCCCAAAAGGAGTCCCCATCCCTGTTCCTGGGGCTGCTGGGGTGGGGGCAGATGTGTCTGCAGCTCCGCAGCACATACATCCTGGTGTGAGCCCAAGTGTGGGAGTTTCTGGGGCTTTGACGCAGGAGACGTGTGATGGGAGAATTGTTGCCAGGCTCGGGGAGGGATCCAATCGCACTAGGGTGCTCTCGGCAGATTAAGGATTGGAAGGCTCTGGTAATTACTTTGCAGTATAAAAATAGTCCTGTCTTTATCCCTCACCCTGATCTCCCGCTCCCATCTCGCCCTGCCCTACTCTGCCCCCCTACCCAAGGGTGAGCAGATGCCACCCACCCAGAAAGCGCAGTAGGAGGGTGGAAAACAGCTGCAGGCCCAGTGCCAGCATTTCTAGGGTGGAACGGGTAAGAAAGAGGGAGAGGGGGTCCAGGATGAGGTGGCAACGGCAACACAACACAGTGACAGCATCTGGCTGGCACGTGCAAACCATGTGGGTCGGGGTGGGTTGGGAGAGGAGCCGAGGCACACACAGAGGCGTGCCCCCCCATACTGCAAGGCATTGTGCCAAGGGAGTGAAGAGCTTGGAGACATCAGCAGAGCAGATGGCCGGTCAGGAAATGACCACATCTGTAGGACTATATGACAAAAAGAGGGCCCATGGCTCCAGCTCTGGCTATCCCCACATGCTGGTGGCTCCAGGAGGACCCCAGAGAAAGCTGCTCCAAACACGGAGAGTGTGGCATGGCATGGATTGACTAGAGGCAGTTCCCAGATCTCCCATTTCCCTATGCTGAGGCCTGGGGACACGTGGTGTTTGGAGCCACAGTTTCATGTGGCAAGCGCTCCCGGACTGTAGTCCAGCCTGTCTTCTCACCCTCTCCTGCAGGCTGCAATAGCTCTGGCCAATCTGTATCTCACAGCAAAGCCAAAACATGGCCTCTCCCCTTTGTCCCCATCCTTGCCAGAGCCTTGCCTGGCTCAGGCCAGAAGAAAAGCTGTTCCCTGCACCCTCCTTGCCAGGTCTCTGCGGCACCCAGCACGCAGGCAGCAGAGCACGCCGGGACCTGTAGTGTGGCAGCAAGCCCCAGCGCGCTGCATGCAATGCATTTAACCTTGCAGGCTTTCACCCCCCCCAAACGCGCCGGGCGGCTCCGGCACCATCCAGAGGCTTCGGGGGGGGTTGGCGGGGGGTTAGCAGCTGCCGTCCCCGTTCCAGGCTGTGCAAACCTCGGGCTAGTGGAGCAGCACTATAAATATCTCCTTTTGCAAGACTCGGTCACGCAGCCGAGATCACGTAAGGAGAAGCACTGCAGCGGTGCGGGTCAGCTGCAGCCTCGGTGCCTGTGCAGCACAGCCCATGCTCCCAGCGTACCCCCATCCCCAGGTTCATGGTGAGGGCACTGGGGGTCCAAACGTTGGGGCGGCTCTGGGAGCAGAGCGGGGGACAGACAGTGCGGGCAGGCACAGGCAGCATCTCTGCCACCAGCACAGAGAGGGGACAATGCCAGCCCCACAGATCCCCCATCTATCCCTCATCCCTAGCCACCCTTTTACTCCACTTTCCAAGCACAGCACCCCTAAAACCCCCTCATACAGAGCTACAAAGCCCCCCCCATGGCACACCCACACACGTATTCACCCCTCCCTAATGCATTCTGGGCATTCTGCACCCCCTAACCCACGACCAAATCCTGCAGCCTCTCT
>NW_009695448.1:605-3548 GCF_000703405.1 Apaloderma vittatum | reverse complement strand
TGAGGCGGAGAGAGCTCGGCCCTCGCTCCCGCTGCCCACAAGCTAGAGCTCGGCACCTCGAAAGATCTGGTCCAAGCCCCCTGCCAGGACAAGATCACCTAGAGTTGGTCACACAGGAACGCATGCAGGCGGGTTTTGAATCTCTGCTTGAATGTCTGAACGAATACTTTGAGATTTTATCTCAAAAAGTTTCTCAGAAACACGCCCCAGGGTGCCCCCCCCGGCTGTAGGGGGGCCGCAGAGGGTGCAGGATGGAACGAGGCTGCGAGATGCAGATATTCCCTGTAGAAACGTTCCCATGAAGGGACCCACAACGACAATTTGACGGCAAAATAAAGAAAACACGTCACAGCAATTAAAATTACTGGGTTGTCATCTTAAAAGGGGCGCAGTAATCACAGCTCTCTTAGAAGTTAATAGGATTTGGACGTTAAACCCTTTTCAAGATGAAATCTCTAATTAACTCTAAGGGCCCCATCAGAGCGTATCTGGTTTTTACTGGGGGTCAGTAGTTCCTCCAACATGAACAGATGCAGTTCAAACAGGCAGCACTGATGTCTGTGTGCCTGCAAGGCTCAAAGAGAAAACACATAGCAACCTAAGAAATGGTTATTAATCATCTGTAATCTCATTGTGAATTGTTTGCAGCTCAGGTAGCATATATATTTACATAGTTCATGTCTGCAGTGTTGTTTACAGAACGTAATTTAGCACCTGTACCAAATTATATTGTCTCAGTTTCCCGATTGCCCAAAAAGCTAACATGAAAAGGAGCATCCAAGGAAAACAGTAAACTTCAGTAAAGAACCTCCAGAAGTTGAATAATCCAGACTAAAATTTCAGAAGCTTCTGCAACTTGTAAGCATCTTCCTGAACAATTAATGAAATCGTATTCCTCCTGTTTGCCCCTCATGACACCTTTATAATTGTCCTTCTAGAATGATACATTAATGAGGCTTTTCTTTCATGGCTAGTTAGCCACATGTTGCTTTTATGCTTGGATTCATTAATTAAATAGAAGGAGCAACTTTGTAGTCTGTACAAAGTGATTAGGGCTTTGCAGGAGCCAGCCGATTCCACATGCACATAATGCTGCCGTTGCCAACAGAACCACTTGCATTGGCAGGTCGGTGACTAATGCTACCGAATTATGCTTGACACAGAGGGCTGGCAGCCAACTTTTTCCACCCACTGGATGTTCAAACTGGGTCACAATCCCATCTTTAAAAGGCTTCAGGAGAAATAGGCACCTCCTGTAACTCCTCTTTGCCATGCCTCCTCTGCGGGTGCAGGTGCAGCAACGCAGGCTGCGTACCACACGCTCCTGTCTCACGCGAGGGAATGCAGGGTCAGCCTTCTCCCACAGCCCAGAGCCAGCATGGACAAATTAATACAGGGTCAGAGCCAAGCAAACATTATTTCCTCCCCCCAAAAATGACGGAAGAGCTGGAAGGCAGAGACTGCAAACCCACGGCTTTCTTCTATGTCTACAGCAAAGCATAAAGGTGAGGTATTTTTTTTTAAGCCAAGACCTAATCGTGCCGTGACAGGACAATTAACCATCCTGTGGTGAAATATTCTAGCTTTGAGAAAGAAGTTGGTTTTTGCAGCCCCACAGATATAAATTTAGGCCATTTGTTTCAGCTTCCTCTAAATACCCACACCAAACAAAAACAGTCCAGCCGTGAGAACTGTCTCTGGCAGTAACATACTCCCTCAGTTTGACAGGTAACAAATTCTCTCAGCAACAGCTTTCTTCTAACTTAGATTTGTTTCCCATGCAGTAGAAAACAGAGGATCCACCTTTTTGATTAAACATGGCATATATACAGACTTGCAAGAATCTATAGAAGTGTTATTTCCTTTAATTTGCTTCTTCAACTTCTGAGGACTCAAATCCATTCAATTCTTTCCCCAGCAGCCAAGTGAAGCTCTGTTACCAACTCTTCCATGAAAGTCTCAGGGACTGGATTATTTTTTTCCATTTTTTAAAGAAAATATTTTATGCCAAGGGAATTGAAGTGCTGGCTAAAACAATGCTTCTTAAACGGGCCAACCTCCTCAAAATCGCCTGGGTAGGACTGGCCCCAATATGATTTCATGTGGCTAAAACCCACACACCAATTTATGTACTCAATACAGAAAGATTAATTTTCACTAATACTTTGGTTATAGGCTTAATAACTGTCATATGGTAAGAAAGGTTAAAGACAACACTGTAAATTTTTCCCTAGGCCTTGCATCAGTCTGATCATCTCAAGTTCATACCTGGTGTTTCCTTTAACCAGTGTAGCTGTTTGGCAGTTTCCAATGTCAGCCAGATTTTTCTTGGCATGGCTTGAACAAGAACAAGCACAGTGCAAAAGTGAGGGCTTTGCAGTTTCTCATCTGATGTTACAATATGCTCTGTATATCTGTTAAAAACAGCATGCAGCTTTCTTTTATTTTTTTTTTTGTGTGTGCGTAGACAGCAGCTTGAAGCTATTCAAAATGCCGTAAGAGATAGGCTTGACTTCATTTAAGACAGTCTTTGAAATTTATCAAAAGAGGTGCCAAGACAGATGGAGCTGGTAAGCCAGGCCTGGGACACTTTGCATTAGGCAAACCGTATTCACATTGAAAGTCAGAGATGGTTCTAAGTAAAGCAGTCCAAGATGCTTTTAATAACAATACCTTGAATCTAAATCTCATAGACAGTCTATAAAAGATTTGAATGCCATGCATTAATAACATATTCTTTGCTTTTGTTTCTGTTTTACTCTTCTTCTCCCTTCACGCTTTCTCTCCAGGTATTTCTCCCCCTGTTCCAAGGGGACTTTCACTGAGATTAGGTTTTGTTATGCTCACCTGCAATTTATTCTCCCCATGAGTATTTTCCCATCTTTCCCTCGAGATTAAACTCCTCCATCTTTTACACAGATGCCCTGCAGCCGTATGGACATG
>NW_009695448.1:295-508 GCF_000703405.1 Apaloderma vittatum | reverse complement strand
GCTCCGGGGCCCCCTGGCCTGTCCTGTGGCGTCCGTATGGCACCCACGAGCAGTAACAAAAAGAATTCAGCATGCAGGTGCTCGACACAAACCTGTATGTGTCAAGGATTTCTGAGATGCTCCCCACCTCCTGTTGAAAATATTCTGAACCCAAACGGGCTGAAATTTGTGCCTGGGTTGTAAACTCTGCCTTGTTCCACTAAAATTCCTCTT
>NW_009695448.1:0-240 GCF_000703405.1 Apaloderma vittatum | reverse complement strand
CACACTGGATGGAGCAGCTTCTGGCCCTGCTTGCTGGGCTCCCTACTTGAGGGAATTATTTGAAATCCCTGAGCTTCCCTGCGAAATAAGGCCTTGCAATTAGAAAATAGGACTGCAGAAGGTCCCACTGTTATAAGGTGTGTGTATATATATCTCATCCTGGCCCGAAATAGGGTTTAATGCCGTGGCAGCAGAGCCTTGGCTCGAGAAGAGGGGAACGGGGCGGAGGCGGAACGGAAG
>NW_009695447.1:6508-10015 GCF_000703405.1 Apaloderma vittatum | reverse complement strand
GCCCGACACGGCCTCACCTTCGCTGCGGAAAAGAGCAGCCCCGGGCTCCCGTTCCCTGAGCTCCTTACGCTGCCCTAGCGCCAGAGGTTGGGCACCGGGCAGCCAGCCCACCCTGTAGCCCACCCACACCACAGCACCCGGGTGGTGTCCAGCACATGGTGCTGAGCAGCAGTGACCTGATCTCCGCCAGGATAAGTCAGAGCCTTTGTGTCAGAGGATGACGTTAAATCACGAGGGCAGGGTCAGGAGCTGGGACTTTTACTCCCCACTTTTTCTGTGACTGCAGATCTCCTATGGGGCTTTACAGCAGAGTAAAATCCAGAGCCTGGCTGACTTGGTGTAGGTGGCTTAGTTACCCTGGTGTAACCTCCAAACTCAGGCTGGGTTTGTGAAAGAACTTCAGGCTGCAGAAAACTGGAGAGCAATAAACTGGCCTCATGACAGCCCCAGTCAACGCTATTTGAGTTTTCTCCTTGGAGCAGCCCCTGGGGGGATGGAGGAAGGATCAAAAGGGATCTGAGCTGGTGTCTCCAAGTGGGGCTGTGGTGGAGAAAGGCTTTACTCAGTCTTCAGTCTGGCAGGAACACGGATCTGAGCAAGCCATCCGTGCTGCCCCTTCACTTAGGATGGGGAATACACCTGCCCACAGTGCTTGTTCCTCATCCTGCAGGTCCCTGTCCACAGTGACTGGCGTCGGTCACCTCTAAAGACTGGGAGGCTGCATCTGCTCAGTGTGTAGCATCACCTGTGGCTGCTAGACCCTCCTAAACACAAACTGGCCAGGGTAAGGACACCCACATCTGCCCAGGCACTGGGATGCCACTAGCAAAGGCAGCGTCTTGTTCACATGAACCAAGCAAAGCCAACAGACTCCGCCTGTGATCTGCCGGCACTGCTGCCAGCCCATCAGCTGCCCCTACCCTGGCAGTTCTGGCCACCTCAAGGAGGAGAGCAAGGAGAGGAAGCAAGCAGCCTTCCTCCATGTGAGCAGAGCCACCAGTCGCACACCAGCTTGTCCCCAAAGACAAGGGAGGATATCATTTCCACTGGAGCTAGCCCCTTGTCAAGTGTGGCTGCATGGGATGACCCTTTCCGTGGAAGGGCACATCCTGCTCCTCCAGCTGCTGATAAAGTGAGGTGCTGGGCATCTGCTCTTGCTAAGGCATGGTGGTGGCATGGCCCCAGCTGTGCAGGGCTGGCCTGTGCTGTCCGTCCGGGCTGCTCTTGCTGCAGGGAGAACTGAGGAGCTCGCCTGCATGGTAGAACAGGAGATGGGGCAGGGGGCACCTGGGAAACCCCAGACCCACTGTCCCCCTCCCTGTGCCAGCCAGATGGGAGCAGCACTTCCGCTCTATGTGCTGAGTCACACCACGTCTCTACTCTTCTTCACCCCCATGGGGATGAAGCCAAGCCCAGAGCTTGGCCAGGCTCCCTCCTGCACCAGGTGGTGTCACCAGCTGCAGCCTCAGCATGCCCTGTTCCTTCCACAGGAGACGGTAGATGGAGGAGGAAGCAGGGAGGATTCGGTGTTTGTTAGCGCTGTTGCCAGCGTTGAGGCCTGCGGTTTCACAGTGATATCATGCGTGCTGAGAGGGATATGGCTCCATGGCTGCTGGATGCCTCCATCATCCTCACCTGCTGCCTCCAGCTGGTCCCTTGCTGCACAGGCAGCCACCAGCCCCAGCAGATTGGCAAAGTGTTTCTCAGCCCTCCTTTCCTGGTAGCATCCAGGGATCTGGAAATCTGGTCCAGTCCATGGGGCAGAGTCTGCATTTTTGCCCCATTTTGTTCTGCCCCATCAGTGGTCTAGACAAACAAGAGATAGAGCGAATATATGTTGTCCTCCCCGTGCCCCACAGACATGCAGCACATCCCTGTGTGGCTGGGACCAGCTGCGTGCCCATCCTTCAAACCCTTTGAAAAAAGCCACATGCAAATGTGGCAGCAAGTTGATGCCTCATGAAGGATCTCACAAAATGCAATCCCTCCAAAGGAAGGACTGGTCTGCTTCAGTCTTTCTTTTGTCTCCATTTTCCATCCACAGCCTCGTGGCTGCTGAGCAGGAAGGAGCAGTTGCCTCTATGCTGCTTCCATGACCCTCGGTGGCAATTCACGGGCTTTCTAAAAGGGAGCGGGTCAATGGGCAATATTTTCCCCTGCACTCTCATTTCCTGAGGTCCTGTAGCAGCAAGCCCAGCCCGGTGTCCCAGCTTGCTTTCCCACAGCGCAGGATTATCTCACCATCTTCCCCGGGGCTGTAACTGGTAGCTGCTCCCCAACATTGGAGGCTGGAACATGTTGAAGCACCTCGGCCAAGGCGAGATCACCGCATGGCTCCTTGGCCGGGAGCGTCCTGCTTACAAAGGTTTTGGCTCCTTTTTCTTGTGGTTTCAGTGAGGAGTAAGGGCCCGCCCAGCACTCTTTTACATCAGTGTTAATCAGGAGTGACTGGCCAAAGGGCTGGAGCCGCCCGGAGATGACTCAACAAGGGGAACCCTGGATGGGAGTGGAGCAGTTCCTCTGATGCTTCCAGCCGCTTCCCGCAGCCCACCTGGCGCAAACCGACTCTGCACATGTAAATGTCACCCCTGCCAGCCCAACGTCACCTCTTACTGATACGGAATACTTCAGGTGGCAGGGGGTTGCTCTGCCTCCCCACTGTTTTCCAGAGGATAGACCCACATGGCACAAGGATATGCTCAAAGGCAGAATAAGGCCACAGGTTTGCTGTGGAGCCTCTGAGTGCCCTTGGAAATGTCTAGACTGCAGGAGCAGCACCCAGAGTTAGGCTAGAGTCTCACTTGCTTTGATGTCACTCAGGCACTGGGAGCTGCTGGACACTTGACCTGAGGACACAAGCCATTCTCGGGAGGCATGGGGGGAAGGGAGACAGAATTATTACCACAAATAAGCTAAAAAACATCTCTCTCCACAGCAGATACCCATCTGCTAAGTGTGTCACAACACATGTGGTCTTGCCCCACCCGTCCTTCAGCTTCTCCAGTCTCCTGCTGAGCCCTCCATACCTCTGGTTGGGAAACACACCACCAGGATCAGGACTGGTGGGTTCCCATTCCCTCCAGACACAGCGCCTGGAGGAATGCCTGCAGCTCACTCTGGGCAGAGGGGAAGGTCTTATTTGGCTGTGTTTCTCCAGCAAAGGGAAAACCAGACCCCAGCAGAGAGGGACAGGCAGCTGAGAAAAAGGTGACGGAGGCAGCAGAGGAAAGAGTTGGGGTGCCAAGCGAGGATGTTGAAGCAGCAAGTTCAGTGCCTTGTGCCTGGTGTAGCTGGAGTCTCCTGGATTTCTGTCCTGGATACAATCAAGTCTCCTGCCCCCTCATTATAGATGGCCGATTCTCTTTTAAAACCCATCCCTCAGATTCCCTGCACCCTCCTCAGCCTCCCAGAGGTGCCCAAAGTGTTTTCGGATGATAAAGCTCTGAGGCCCCAGCATGCTGGGGCATGTGACAGGACACAGCTCCATGGGTCCCACCAGGAAAGCCA
>NW_009695447.1:5972-6462 GCF_000703405.1 Apaloderma vittatum | reverse complement strand
GTGCGGAGGGGCAGGGAGGACAGGGACTAATGGACCTGCAATCCCAGGGTTAGGGAACCACCCTGCAACACTTTGTCACTGCTACCACATCCTCCACCCCACACATGTGGGACAGACTCTGAACAGCTCTCGAGGGTGTCACTTTGGTGCTGCAGGCAGGCTGGGGACAGCACACCAAGGGCAAGCAGGGGAGGATGCTCAAGCAGAGACCACAGGACCAAGGGGCCAACGGGCACATCCCAACAAGAGAGTGAGGGCCACTGCCGGCCCCGCTGCCGGCTGGCAGGCGGGGTGGTGAATAAGAGCATAACTTATCAGTATTACCTCATGTGAAAGCCCTGTGCCTTTGTATCTCAAGCAAACACCGGCCATTATACCCCAGCGAGCCGGCATTGTTATTCTGTCTGGTTGCAAAAGGTTAGGGCTGTGGAGCCCTGCACGTCCACACCGGCTGCCCGTGGGGTGGCAGCAGGGCCGCTGTGATGCCTCA
>NW_009695447.1:0-5955 GCF_000703405.1 Apaloderma vittatum | reverse complement strand
GGAGCCGCAGCCTCGGCTGTTTCCAGGCGCAGATGAAGCCCAGACAGAACATTGTTGACCCTGCAACACTGCCCCACCAGCCACAGAGCTGAAATCTGCCCCTTCCCTCACCAGCCCCTTATACTGGCTGGGGGGAACCTGCGGTGCTCCGCCCCGCCACCGCTTTTTTTTAAACTCCCATGGGAAACAGCCAGACGCTCTCCCAAAAAGCAAAAAAAAAGGGGCAGAAAGGCCAAATATGGCTTCCAGTAGGATCACAGCCCCGGCAGGAAGTCGAGGGCTCAACAACCAGCATCACCGAGACCAGCATGGATTTGTCTCCCTGCATCCCAGTGCTCCTCTGGGATTTCCCAGAACTGGGATGCTCCAGGGAGAGGCGCAGGAAGGTTTTGCCCCAAAGGACTGATGCCAAAAGGGATTTCCCAGTGCCAGGCGCTGGGTTCCCAGGAAGCCAGCTCAGACGCGCTGGGAGTGCTTGGGTCTGCAGTGGGGGCCAAAAGGCAGCTGCTGACGGCATCTTTGAGGGTGACAGGGTTTCGCCCAGCCAAGCCAGGTGAAAGTGGCTCCTGCCAAGCAGAGGCAGGGGCTGCCCCCCCGGGCGGCGGGCCGCGGGAGAGCCGCAGGGCTAGTGAGGACCTGCTCACCTGGCCAGGATGTGCATGTAGCATGTTAGGGCGCAGACCCCCCCAGGGCTGTGACGGGGTGACGTGGTGCAGCAGTGGCATCCGGCTCCAGCACTGTGATGGGGTCCCCTCTGGGTACATGCTGGGGGTCTGTCCTCACTGGCCTGCCAGATCCCTGCCCCTCCCTGTGGGGACAAATGTGGTGACAATAACTCATCTTTTGGCCCTTCCTGGCCACCACCTCATTGGGCAATACCTTTTCCCAAAGAGATTCTCAGCACCAAAGCCAACAAGCCTTGGGACCTCCAGGCTGCAGGTGAAGCACTGCCAGACCCCCATTTCTGGGAGAAAGGCATCTGAGAAAAGGACGACAAGGACAGTTGTGGTGTTTAGCTTGGAATATCCCAACAACCTTCCCTTACATTAGCTGCGGAGCCCAGGCTGCTGGCAGCTGGAGGCAACACGATTTGTGTCCTCTGAGGACTGATAGAGAGAGAAGCTCACGGCGTGCACTCACCCATGCATGAGGATTGTTGCATTTTCTCAACACTCAACAAAAGCCTGAGATGTCATGTTCCTGCTCCCACCAGCCCAGGGAGACATCCCAGCCCTGCAGAATGGACATCCTAGTGCAGCCCTGGGGAAAAGAAACACCCAGAAAGTCAGGAGGAGACTGGAGCATCCCGGGGAACCCAGGGAAAATGGCAGACACTAAAGCAAGCCCCTAGGGGGAAACACACTGTGCCTGCCAGGATACCAGCACTTTGCTAGCAAAGACCTGGGAATCTCTGCCTGGGGCTTCCCCGTGTATCCTTGCCCTTGCCACCCTGGACCGTCTGGGAAGGTACAGAGATGCCCTCTCAGTCCCTGCACCTCTCCCCATCACAGTCACAGTTTGGGAAGAGAGGTGGTTGACCATGTGTGTGTCCTGGGCCAGAGCCCTCTTCCAGACCCAAAGGAGGCAGGGGAAACTGTAAAATTGTGTAGTGTTTCCCGCAATGCTTCATTCAGCTACAACATCCAAAATAAACACCAGGGATGTTCAGACAGGTGGAAATCTCCATCAGTGTTTCAAACACAGAGACCTGGAGGTGAAGCAGGCACTGGTGCTACCACAGTGCCCCAGGAGCATCATGCCCCAGCATGCAGAGCCATCCTGTTCCCATGATGATCTGGTGGCTGCCTGGGCCTTGTTGGTGGCCACATCTCAGTCTCTGGCTAGTTCTCCTGCCCTCAGGGGCTATATGGTTATTCCCCAGAAAAGCTTGCTTTAAAGCCTCTTCTGGAGGCATATCACCTGCTGCATCCTGTCACAGCGATGGGACCAGATGGTCCCCTGCCACCGCATGCACGTGGGGCTGTTCATCCATCCCTGCAGCCAAAATTGAAACTCCCCCCTAAACTTTTCTCTAGTTCTGCTGTCAACAGACCCCCAGAGAGGTACTCTAAAACCTGTAAAAAATAAACATAAACTGTAAAAGCTGCTGTTGTGGCATGTCAAACTCTCAGTGGCATTCTCTTGGTGAACACCAGCACACGTCTCTTTCCTGTGGACTGGTAGTGGTGGCTGTGCTGGAAGGGAAGAAGCTCCTCCATGGTTGTGCCTGCTCCATCCTTGTACCCGCTCTGCTCCTCTGGCCCTTCCCCAGGTGGGTACTGAGCAATGCAGGCAGGACGAGCAGAGACCAGAAACATTTTGGGGTTCGTTCCAAAACTACTAATGCACTTCAGGATGGTGCTTAACCAATACATCCTTGGCTTGGCCACTGGTTGCAGGAAAACATTGGCCGCTCTGGCATCTCCATGGCATGAACACAGCCTTCTGATGCCTCTTTTTGCAAAGGTACAACTGGCCATTCCACAGCATCAGCTGGAAATCCTGACACTAAGTCATCCATTGCTCCATCAGGAAATGCTCCCTGGCCCATGGCAGTAGAAGAGACATAAATCTGAGCAATGATTTCCCCAAATCAATACAGAAACACACTCCCTAATGAAGAGTGAGTGGAAGAAGAAGCAGATAGATAGCTGGCCATTCGCTGCTGTGGTGGCACGGTTTTCTTCAGGCTAGAGTCCGTGTTTCTCTCCTGAAAAGACTTCTCAGGGTCATCCCCTGGAAGGTGGCTGAAACCTGGCCCTCGACTTCAGCTGAGAGAGCTGGGACCCCAATGTTGTCCAGCAGGATTCAGCCTCAGCCTCAGGCATCGCTCACCCCCTCCTTGTGATGGGGCCGAAACACCCCGTGCTGCTGTCACACGTATACCCATGACCCATCTCCTCCCACCCTGCAAATCATGCTGGCACTGGTCATACTTTGATGAATCCCTCTCCATCCTCAGGCGAGGTGACCTGTGTGCCCTCTCACACCCACACCTGCTTCTCTCCCCTCCCCACTCCCTATACAGCAACAGTCTCCCTGAGTCCCCCTTCTCAGGGGTCACCCCATTTTGATAACACTCGGAAGCATCTCCCCATTTTTAGCCCTACAGCAGGGATGTTCTCTGCCGTAGGGCACTTTCCAGCACGTGCAGCTTCCCAGCCCACTCCAGGAGCTGGAGGTTAGGATGCGTCCTGGTTCTGGGTGATGCCCAGTAGTACCTAAAGGGGTGAGAGGCTCTAATCTGGGATGGAGCCAGCACTGCTGCCACCATACGGACACCTCTGAATAGTCCTTGGTCTCTCAGCACACGGAAAAGGGTATTGGAGACATTATGTGACATGAAACACAGTTAAATATGCATTTTCATGCCTTTCTTAAGTTACCCTGAGCCACCCCCCCCACCAAACACACTGCAGCCCCTCTCCCCATAACCCCTGGTGCAACGTTGGTGTTCCTCAGGGCCAGACCAGCCCAAAGCCCATCTCTCTCCCCCCAGCTCTCTTTGGACCACTGGGTTCAATGGGGAGGGGTGTCATCCCCTCCAGCCCACCCCATGGGTCTCCATCCCTCCTTGTCCTGGTGTGCAGGATTCCCTTTGCTCTCCAGCACCCGGCAAGCACAGCCCTCTCAGCCCCAGCTCTCAGCTTCCACAAGTGCCCTGAGTCTGCCAGTTCTCAGCCTGGGTGAGCATCCTGCAGGGCCGTGGGCTAATAAGGCACAACCCACCCGTTAAGGGTTAAAAGCTTTCAGGCCCCCACCCCACGAAGCAAAAGGGTTTCATGCTCTTAACTCCTTCCTGCCCATCTCTCCTCCCCTCTCTGAGCTTTTGCCACCCCAGTGGATCCGATCTGGTTTGAGTTAAGGGAAAAATCTTTGTGTGCGCCCGGCTCTGACTCCAGCGATTTTCAGCAGAAAAGGCAGAGTAATTTGAATAACAAGACTAATTGGATTTATAAAGCACAGCCCCCCCCAAACCCGAGGCTCTGCACAGTGTGACAAAGAAAACACGTTAATGAAAACCACACTGATGAAAGCTGAGGGCAGAGGACTAACCTCCTGCGGGCAGGCGCTGGCTGAGACCTGACCGCGTTGTGGCATTTGCGGCAACACTTTAAAATACCCCAGGGTGAGGGGCTGGTGGAGAAGATCCGGTGAAACTCTTGACCCCATGTTCTGCAGTGTGCGGGATGCCAGTGGAAAGCAAAGCAGCCCGTCCTCCTCATGCCATGACATTTCCCCCTCGCCACCCACTCCTCTCCTTCCCCATCCCGGGTCCCCCCTGAGAAAAGCCGCGAGACAGGGCTGCCCACAGCATCAGGGCAAGAGCCAGCAGGAGCAGGATGCTGACAGCAGGACCCTGTGACCACAGGCACCCCGACTGCCCCAAGTTCCAGAGAACCAGGGCTCAGCTGCCTGCTGCTTCCCTTCCCCCTGCACAAGCCCTGCTGAAGGGGGTTCACTGCAGAGCCCCCCTTCTTGCACCCTGGAGAGGCTGGATGTCACTTCTCAGCTACACTTTGGATGGGACAAGAGCTGCACCCCAAGAGAAGGGGCCTCTCTCTAGTCCTCGCCTGCACCCACAGCTCCCTGGCACCCGGAGTCGGCTCTAATCCCAGCTCCATTGCCTGCACGCAGACAAATGCCCAAGCACAACTTCACACTCCAGAAACTCCAAGTTGTCTCCACCTGGCAGGCATGATGGAAAAACCACCGAGACCTTCTCCTTCCAGCTCCCATTCACATGGAGCTGAAAAGCCAATCTCCTCTGAAGTGTCCCGTGCCCAGTAGCCCAGGCTGTGGTAGAGGAAACATCTCCCTGCTCCCGAGTAGAGAAACCGTGGACCCCCAAAGAGCCATGGCCCCCTTGGCAGGGGCAGCTCCCCAGAGATTTGAGAAGCAGCAGAACCCAGAAACACCAAGAAAAGGAACAGGAGGAAGGGACTGGCCTGGAGCTTATCCCAAGGAGAGGGTAGAGAGCAGAGAGTTTTTCCCTGGTCCCAGGGAAGGAATTTGGGGTGCAAATCCAGCCTGCTGCAATCCAGCCCTGCATGCCTCTGCAAAGGGGGGCGTCTTTCCTCCGGCCTGATCCCAGTAAGAGCATCCCCCCGTCTGGAGAGGGTGCCAGGGGTGGTGCACAGCTCCATCGGCAAAAAGCCACTGAAGACCCAGAGCTGCCCACTGCCAGGCACGCCAGCAGCAGTGGCACAAATCCTGCCTTTCCAGCTGCTGGAGGGGAAGGGTGAGGGCAGTGGAGAGTCCCCACCGTGTCCCCAGAGCCCTGCGAGCCACTGGGGTTAATCCCGGGATCATACCCTTCTCCTGCACCCTCCAGCTCCAGGAGCAGGATGGAGGAGGTCAAACTGCACAGCCGCTGCCCACTGCCAGGCACGCCAGCAGCAGTGGCACAAATCCTGCCTTTCCAGCTGCTGGAGGGGAAGGGTGAGGGCAGTGGAGAGTCCCCACCGTGTCCCCAGAGCCCTGCGAGCCACTGGGGTTAATCCCGGGATCATACCCTTCTCCTGCACCCTCCAGCTCCAGGAGCAGGATGGAGGAGGTCAAACTGCACAGCCCTATGGTGGGTCAGCCGTCGGTGTTGGGTGCCCAGCAGGGACCCTGTGACACTGACTGTGCCTTGCAGAGGACATTGCCAGGCTGTGTGAAAAGCCCCATCTTCAGGGCCAGGGACACCATCCAGCTCCCCAGGAGAGCAGAGGGAGAAGATCATCTCCTCCAAGCCAAGGGACCCACCTAGGTGCCCTCAAGCAGTGCCACTGTCCCCTGTGTACCCCCCTCCGTGTCCCCAGTGCCCCCCCAGGGAGGGCAGTGTCCTCTCTTCCACCAAACAGGGACCGGGGAAGGGAGCAGGGAGACAGACAGGTTCCGAATCACTTATAAATGTGAAAAGAGGAAAAAAAGAAGTGCTTTTTGGACTCATTCCTATCTTTTGGGCTT
>NW_009695446.1:40109-77419 GCF_000703405.1 Apaloderma vittatum | reverse complement strand
AGAAGAGAAACAAGAAAAGAAAAAATAAAGACAAGATGCATTTTATACATTGTTCACCTGATGGCTATTATTTAGTGAGTCATAAGCCTTTCATTTATAAACAGAAATGTTCTTAGAATTTGAGAGACAGGAAAATATTTTGTGCACAACTACTTTTGGAAGAAAAGTACTTGATTAAAAATATATCCCAAGCATTTTCTGAAAAATAAACTAACCCAACGCAGTATAATTTGCTTTAGCATTAGCTACAGAACTCTTTCAGTTTACGTCTCTTGGTGCATAAACTGGGGAGCATTGTGCTATGGGAAAAGGAAGGAGTTAGAGTGCCTGTTTTATCTGCAGATTTCTGCCATGTGTTTTCTGGTCTTTTTCCCCCACTTTCATCCCCTGAATTTCTTTTAACCAATGAGTGTGTAAGAGATTGTGGTGCTGTGTTATGTAGGCTTACCACAGTTAGTTCTCGTGAGGGGTCATTCATGTGTGTAGCGCTCACAGTCACTGAGTGTTAGTTCAGCATACAATTTTCTGATGGACTTAAGTGTAAACTGAAGTTGAAAGAAGTTTCTTGTAAATTCCTTAATCCCTGAAGCACAAATTATCTCAACATGTCTCTCAACCTTCCCCGAAGAAAGTGAAAACAAATTCCCATGATGTGCCATTTTTTATATACAGACAGCAATGATCTCAGTCCAGCTTTGAAACAAAGCAGTTCCAGTAAAATGCAGATTGGACGATTGCTTTTTGATGCTCATGTTAGGACCAAAAGAGGATCTTTGCCCAATTAACACTATGAACAAACAAAAAACCACCAAGTTTTAACTCTTTTACCCCTAGAAATGTATTGACAGAAACTATTGTAGTTATCATTAATATTCATTATATATAATTAATAATTTAATGTTAGAAATATTGGTATCTTTTGTCCTGATGAGAAGAAGGATTTTGCTATTTCCTGCCAGGAGCTCTGTATGCGAATTTAAGAACAAGCAGTTCATCCCATGACATTTCCCCGTGCTCACACAGACAAGGTGACACATAAAGCCCAGGGGCAAAGGGAAACCTGATAGCTATGTTGCTGAGCTGCAGTCGGAAGTAGTGAATTCCCTGGACCTCAGGGAAAGCTTCCTGTTCTTTGTAGATGAGCCTATTATTGGAATACACTTGCCTGCAGTTAATCCTCAAAGTAATTAAATGGAAAGGAAGCAATTAAACCACTGAAAAGGAATTACATCTGGTTCAGAGGGAAAAATCCAGGCCTAGGAAGCATTTCAGTGATAGCTGGATGTGCTCAGTGTAAACAGGTATCTTCCTGTTTGCACAGATGATTAACATTTTTATGCTAAGAATATCTTGTGGTAATCAAATGAGGTGGAAAAGCAGAAGTTCTTATCATTGTGGCCTATGAAGTGCCAAGCAAAGAAATGTTGATATATATTTTTCCTATAAATAAAATAAGGTTAAAACTGTGCCTCATAACCTCATCTTGCATAAATTATCCTGGCACCTTGAAAGCTAGTAAAGAAGTGTGTGTTTACATCTGCTGAGAAACTAGCTCAATATTACAGTAAGCAGATCTCAGAGAAGGAAGTCCACAGAAGTGAAAGTCATGTGCTTGATTCATACAAGTCTCCAAAGAGAAAGATTAGACAAGTTCAGAAGGAGCTTGGAGTAAGTCCTTAAAATCAAGCATCAGGGCTGTGCAAAGCAAGACAGTACATTTTAAAGATCAAAAAAAAAAAATCCTTGAACAAATACAATTTCAAATGTGTTTCAAACACCAATTACTTTAACTTTCTCTTTTATGCTCCTTGGCTAAATTTGCTAATTACTGCAAGATAACAAATATCACTGTATTTTTAACGTACACCTTTTGCACAGACTGTAACAAGGGTTCCCGTATATTGCTCCAGACTATAAGATAATTGCTGGAATGCCCTCAGGAGGATCTTGCAGAGGTATATTCATCAAAGCTCATATTAATACCTCTGTATTTTCAGTTCTAGAAAATAAGTAGTTAAAAAGCAACTGTATTTGTTAAAAATAGAACAGAGATTCTGTTGTAAGAGTTTAAGGAACCATAAGAGCTTCTTTTCTCCTTTTCTTTGTCTTTCTTATGTCTTTTATTTTCCCTTTGCCCCGTTCCCTGGCACACTCTGGTGTTATACAGGATGTCACTGTTTTTGCTGTTGCTGTCAACTTAGAAGCTGGAAGCTGGGCTGTCTGAAGGCAATATATGATGTCCTGATAATGAGTGAACAGCTGTATGTAAGGTTGGATAAGCTGCCTGGAATGCTAGCAGTGAATGCTGATAAGTAGTGTTTTGCTATGGCTGAACAAAAGCGAGTGTTACAGAAAAGAGAGCTGACATGGTTAAAACCACAGACTTGAAACTATATTTGGGGAAAAAAGACTAGCAAGAAAGATGCTGGTGGTAGGAACTAAGACCTGAGTGAATGAGGGTATGGATAAGTGTTGTGGGTGTTTAATTGGACAAAAAAAAGGTTATATCTGACAGACGATCCAGAGGCAAAGATGCAACATTTTTGCTCAGATGAAGATCAATCTGAGCTGAAAATTGGGCCTAGATCACTGATCACTAGACACAAGCATTATCTGCTGTGGCAGGAAGATGGGAGTGAGATGGCAAGCAAACAGCAATACTGACTGGCCTTTGGCAGCAAATGTTACATATCACCTCCTCCCTTACTTAAAGTATTTCACTAGCCATCAAGAAAAAAAGTCATTATATGTTACATATAAAGGATCAAACTTTTCATTTTGTGTGTACCTTGGTTTGCTCCTGTTGTACTAGCCCAGATTCAAAACAAGCCCTTGCTGTAGCTGGATCTAGAACCTTCCTTTTTATCTTCTATCAGTCTTTACCTTGCCTCACTCTCTCTCCCGCTCTCTGAGAAGCAAATGCAAGAAATGTCAGCTATCTTAAAATTTCCTTCAAAACCAGCCCCCTCGAGCTATACAGTTTCATTGTTGTAATACAGATAATATAGTACTTGCATACTTAGTTCCCTATAAACTGCTGCCTACCTGTGTCAGATCTTAATAGAAAGGAATTTTAATATTCAGATTGCAATGTGTGAATTTTAATCAAATTTCACACATACTGGTATATTAGATAACAGTTCTGTGGTCCTCATTGTAAAATATTCACTTGCACTCTTAGAGACTTGTCTGGCAGGACAGGTACAATTGAAGTTTGTGTGATACTTCCAGAAAGGTCCAGTTTTTGGTACTCACCTATGAGTAGTGACTAGGGTTGACACTTTTTGTGTTGCACATTGTCATGGTCTGGTTTATTTTGTTCTCTATTCAGATGTTTGCAAAATGAGGTATGGCTGTGGGTGTTCCAGTTCTTCTGCTCATGCCAGAAAGATTCTATATCAGTAGTATTAGGATTCTTACACTTGAGACAAGGACTAGCTACAGGGTAGCAGGCAACCTTTGCATTAAGAATCTGCTTTCAGCTGTCTGTGATCTTTGCCAGGCTGGAATGTTTCAGAAAAAAATCTGTTTGTTCAGTAGAGACTACTGAGACTTCAATGAACAAGCCCCATTCCTCCCCCATGCCATCTGCAGCAACATGCTAGAAATCCACTGAACTGCCAGAAAATTATGCTCCCTGTGTAAATGCAGGTACTGCAGCTGCCTACCATGGCTCAGTGGGATGCTGGGCATAAGGAAGAAGAAGGAGAGGAGGGGGAGAGGAAACTGCGGGACTCAACAGTTCGAAGTGAATCGGGAGCATGGAGGAGGAATGGAACCAGAAATAGGGAATGTAATTTAAGACTATATCTCCGTATCTATACGTGAAGAATTACATTAAAGTTGATCAGGCAGCCTTAACAGTGTAATTTCTCAGCTCTGGTGTCCCTTTCTATACAAGCATGATGTCCTTTTAGGCTTAGTACAGCTGTGTGGGCAGAATTGTTATCAAGTTGACACAAGTGAGAAATACCTTAAGGTTATTAGAGCTTATAGCAGGCCTACCAATTTGGGCCCTGGTTACTTAGTTTCCTCTCTTTCCTAGACCTGTTCAGAAACAAGCCTTTGATATCTCACTGAAAGAGGGAACAATCTGAGATTGTACTGTAGCATAAGACACTTTATAAGCTTGTATGAAGGGCAGAATTTAGCAATCAAAAAAATTTTCTATGCGTATTCTTTCATGTAGACCTCTTACAAATACCATCTGGATTTACCAGTCCCAAAGTTGTGTCAAACTTAGATGCTAATTGTATTCCAGTTGCTTATTCATGCAATATTTTCATTACTTTTCAACTCTTTTGGACTCCTGCATCACCTTAGGTACATTCACTCCTACTGCAGATGAACTGTTGCAAACAAACATCACTAAGACAATTTTGAAGTAAGTATGAGGCTGTTCTGCTAGGAGTGTTATACACTGTCCACAGGAGAAAAATCCACAGTGTTTTATCTGGAACCCTGAAGGGACAGCTAAAAGGCTCTTGCTGGGGGGAGAATAGAGGACTTATGGAATATTTAGGTCAATTATTTCTCTATTCTGATAGTGCTAGTCTCAGGGATGAAATTGCAGATAGCAGCAGGTAGTCCTCAGTGCTGTTAAACTTGGTTTAGTTTGGAGTGCTGGCAATAACAGCCCCATTTCATTTACATTTTTGGCCATTTCTAACTTACTATACCTGAAGAATGACTTCCCAAAGGCATGTAGAGAGCAGTTATCTCTGTAGTATGCTGTTCTGGCTACTGAAAGAGGGAACAGGAACACATAAACTGACAATAGTTTTTCTGTGGTCTTGATAACAGTAGAGTTTTTCTTTATGGCAGGACCCACTGTGGCCATTCTGACACTGTGCTGTATGGGGAAGACAGATATTTGGAAATGTCAAAAGTTGGTTGTTTTGTCTTCTTGAGAGAAAACAAATAAAACAAATACGTATTTAAAGCTTCCTCAATCCCGTGGTAACATTTAAGTAACAGAAGCGGATTCAGTGTATTAGTAATACTGCAAAATCGTCTCCTTGTCTCTCTGCATCCTGCAGTGAATGAAATCATTGCAGCCTCACATTGTGGAAAACTCATGATTCAAGCTTGGTTTTTTTCCACAAGTGTCATGAAACACTTTGAAGAACATAGCGCAGCTGCTAGGCAAATAGACTAAAGCTACAGGACTAGCAAGTACAAGAGTGAATGCACCAAGCAAGCAAAACCAGGCAAACTGCAGTATTTCATGTCCTTATAAATCAAAATGCCTTCTCAGCCTTTGCTTTGTGTTATAGGGGAGGATGTGATGCATAGCAATGAACAGATTACCTAATGAAGCGACAATATTTTCTCTATCTATATATCTATCTATCATATTTTATCTCCATTTACAAGAATTTAAAATTAACAAAAGTGAGCTGTTCAGTAATGTCATTTGTGTAAAAATTACAACAGTGCTGGCACAGATAAAGCTAGGCAAGAATAGAGAGAGATGCTAGTACACTAGGTGCACTGTAACCCTGCGTGGAGAGAAGAGCAAGGCACAGCAGGGATGCCTTCTGCTTAGTTTGAGAAGGATCCCAGGGAGACATAGAACCAGAAAAAAAAAAGTTCATAAATATTTGCGATAGAAAAGCATGCTAACCAAATATAGGAAAAGGATCCTCCATTCCCAGACTGTCTGGTAAAATGAGATGGCCCTGGTAGAGGTCTTTTAAGTCCAGGGCTGGTGTTACTGCACAAGTCACACCCTGCTAAGTCAGGCCTGGTGATGACATAACCTGCCAGCTGGAGGGGACTTCCCCAAAGGAGTCCATGTCATCACTTGCTTCTCAAAACACTCCAGAGGCTTTCAAGGACTTCTGGAAACTAGATATAGCCAAGAGCAGCTGTTGTAACAGGTGTGCTGTGCAGCAATTCCTCTCGGTTAGATCCACAAGGGACTGAAAACTCCACTAACTCTGACTTTCAGCAGCCAGCTTGTGAAACTATGATCCTCACATCCTTTGGGTTTTTTGGTTTGTTGGATTTTTTTTGTTTGTTTGTTTGGGTTTTTTTCAGCTGTCACCTGTCTGTGGAAGTGTGTAAAGCCCATTCAGAACTGGGTAGGCAGAGAAGTCTTGGAGTCTAGCTTGTCCCGCCAACACAAGGCCTGAACCAGGATTTTCTTCTCCCTGTTGAAAGATGCAAGTGGCTGAGGGATAGCTCCTGCTTCAGTCCTTGCCGGAGCAGATGCGTCACTGCACCACATAGACCAGAACAGCCTCATGATGGGAGGTCTTCAGCGCAGCTTCTCCTCTCGGGTGGCCTGGAGCAGGGTGGACAGA
Source organism: Apaloderma vittatum (assembly GCF_000703405.1). NCBI lineage: Eukaryota > Metazoa > Chordata > Aves > Trogoniformes > Trogonidae > Apaloderma > Apaloderma vittatum. The sequence continues at coordinate 71,111 of NW_009695446.1, read as the reverse complement.
CTCCTCCACCATGCAGCAGCAGCTGGGTAGCTCTCAGATGAGAGTAGGGGGTCAATCTCAGTGCGTGCAGAGCCATCACGGCGTGACATCATAGATACAGAGCTGCTGCGCAGGGGCAGGCACAAGACACACCTTCAGTACAGTCGATTGCACAGTAGAAGTATGATGCATTAACTGTGAAATATGTCTTTTTGGTGATTCATACTATAAATTAAAGGTTATCCTAATTCTTTTCAGTACAGAATGTACTTTAAAGAGTTATTCTCCTGGTATGAATCACCAAACCAGTCCTCTCTCTAGATTAGCAACAGAGACTAAACTACAACTGGTCAGGAAAAGGAATAACTTAACTTCTCCACTCATTTTGAATCAGGGAATATATTTTGTTTAAGACAATATTTTCAAGGGAACCAAGTCTCTAAAAATTGAATTCTGTCACCCTTAAATGCAGACTTCCATACTTGGTGTCCAGCACGGATAACCTGCTGTCTGGCATAACTAACTCATTTGGTCAGGCAACTCTTGGTGTTGGCCCAGCCTAAGCTGAGATGGTGGGAGACTGGCTGCGTGAGCAGCAGCCAACTACAGGAAGCACAGGCTCAGCCTCCTTTCAGAGCCATTATCAGGGAGCTAGAAGTGTTGGAAGTGCCACTGTTGCAAGAAGAAGTCAGATGGGCAATTTAGGGCAAAAGCCTAGACGTCCCTGGGATCTAACTAGGGCACTCTGGGAAGCAAGCAGGGAGAGGCAGAGAGGTGGGTGAGTAAGGCAAATCTCTCAGACTGCCCTGTTTCGGCCAAAAGCTTTGACAGAACTGCATATTCCTGCAGAAAACTGAATATGCAGCTTTTACCAAGGGAAATATTTCAGTTAGTCTTCCTTAATATCTATTTTTGGATCCTGGAGGCTTAGAGCCTTAAATGCAGTGGTGGAAGCATTTACTTACAGGTATGATCAGAAGATCATACTCTTTCATAGCTCTACCATTACGTTGTCCCTGAATGTTCAAATTAGGTTTGAGTTTTGGAGTGTGGGGACAGAGCAAGATCTCTTGATTTGAATGTGCAAGAAAAGGATGAGAGGAATAGTGGGAGGGAGAACTACCCTCACACCAAATTGAGTGCAAATGGTATGGTTATGGATTGGATGTGTTTTCATTAGAAAGATTCACTTAACCCTACCAAACTAGCTGCAGCCCGTCCCTGCAAAGTTCAAACCCTGGAGAAGGATTTCACTCCCAGTGCTGGAGTGTGTTGCACAGCTGCACATTTATCAGCAGTTCGAGCAGGGATGCAGGCTGTAGTTTATTTCTGGCTCAAGCTGAGGGGTTAGGAAAGAGGAATATAATAGAATTAGAAAAAAATAAGGATACCTATGATAGTTTAGTCATCCCATAAGCCGTTGTCAGGCATTAGATAAGACTGCAAAGAGTTAAACATGTTCTGGAGATCATTGGCAGTAACAGGGAAGTCGTGGACAGGATCTTCTCCTGATCGATGTGAAAAGCTTTCGAGGAAGGAAGGGCATAGTTTTGCCTAGGAAATATTTTCCAGAAATGCATAGAGATTGAATTAGCCAAGCTCTACCACTGTACAAGCACAAGAGGAAAACCAATGTGGTTTAAGAGCAGTAGGCAGATATTTTTAGCATCTTCTAGGGAAAAGAAAAAGGAAGACAATACTTATTAAATGTTTTCAAAAAGTGCCAAATTTCAACTCTTTTTTTTTCTACAATGTCCAAAATATTCAATAATTTGAATTCAATAATTCACAAAAAATTAATAAGACTACCAAAATATTTTGGAGATGTTCCAGATTTGTAAACTGGGTTTTAGAATGTGCAATAGCAACAAGTTTTTTTACTCAGGAAAAGTTTAAAGAGCTGATGAAAACTAAATTACTTCCACTGAACCATAACTTAAAGCAAAAAGAAAAGAACTAAACTATTAAGTGCACCAGAAATAGGTGACAATTTTTTCTTCATTGAGTTTATTATTCCTTTTACTTGGGACATTACATAGAAAATAGTGGCTATTACAAGCAGCTGTTATCTCTAACTCCTCTATTATTAGTGTGTCCTGCACTCAAAAGTCAACTAATTTACATTTTTATCATAGAAGAACACTGTATTTTTCTTACTAGAAGTGAATCTACTCCAGTCTTTGTCAGCCCTAGTCTTCAGCTTTCTAAGTGTATTTGTTAAATTCATGTAGTACTTTTATTTCTTTCTACTGAACACCTTCTGTCCACAAAAGTATTCTGGAAATGTTTTTGAAATTCAAAACCAGTCTTCTAGAGCAGTTTTACACAGAATTGCTGTTTTCAGAACATATGTACACGTTTCAGAGTACTGCATAAAGTCAATCTCACCCAAAGATGTGTGAAGGTGGGTAAATATTTACTATGAAAAAGTGCCTAGGTGGACAAATACTATCTTTAGTTTTATGGCTTTAGATTTGAAGACATCTTATTATATTTCAAATGAAATGCAGATAATTAGAGAAGACAAACAATTTAAAAACTTCAGAACAAAGTAAAAGAGTAAGAAATAAAAGAAGCATCTTGCATATTAAATTTGTGTGTAACTAGAAAAAGCTTTCCTACATAAAGATTTATTCTTTCTTGGAACTGTTTATATTCATAAGTCATTCACATTTATTTTTGCAGCCTTGCTGACATATGCCTGTTGGGCTTGAGATTAGTACGCAATCCATAAAACTTGAAGTGACAAATTGCATGGATCTCCAAAGCATGTTAAACTTGTATTGCACGGTATCGTGACTGTGAGGACATGCTGAAATGCTCATATCGGCACATATTATAATACATGAATATGTGGAGGGTAGCTGATGTAGATGAAGAATTGATTTACCCTCAGGGAAGAATTTATTGTGACTGGTTTCTTTTAATGTGTGTGATTATGATTACATCCTTCTGTCCTCAAGAAAAGGGATGTTCATGGAACTGACCAACAGACGCTTCATTATTGTTAAGCCGCAGCCAGAATAGTAAGGATACCATGTGACTGTAACATTGATCCATGATTTCTTGCTTTGCTTGATTTCTTCTTCTTTCAGGTTTAAAGCTGTTTCAGGCAAAGCAAAATAACAGAGTTGACATGTTCCATACATATAAGATGAGTTTTGTTTTTATAATACTGTTAGTTTCGTGAGGTTTATTTGAAATACATATAATGATAAACAATGTTTTTCACTGCTATTTCATTTTCATATCCTGTTCTGTCCTCCATGAACAGTGCAAAAGCTGTACGACATCCAGCCATGGATTTTTCATACATTTATTTCATGTAAAAGCACCATTATATGGCTGCATGTGGCCTTTAGCTCAAATAGATATTTTGAAAAAAATGTGAAGAAAGAATAAATATCTACCTTTTCTTCTTTCCACAAATGTTAGAGGTCCAAGTGATGATCTCTGTCTCAATTTTCATGAATATTTTAATATTTTAACTAGTAAACCACAACTAAATAATTATTTAAAGAAAATTTTACGTTGTGGGTAGTTCTAGGTTTCTCTCAAATGCACAAGCACAGCCTCTGCATCTTCAGTTTTGTTGTGCTACGGATCTGCACAACTGCTGTGAAACACAAGCACATTTTTCTGCTTTCAGAGGGGACTGGAATATATATGTGACCATCTGTCAACTTAATCATTCTCTTAGAGATCACTAGGTTAGACCTTTGCTTTACATTTTTTCATTAGTATCCATTTAAACAGCACGATAAATTTCTTGGCAAGACTGTAGCAGCTCCATCATTGGAGAACTCTTAGAACTTGCTAGACAAACATCTATTTTGAGCATCATAAACCAAATTAATCCTGCTTTTGGAAAGAGAGATGAATTAGCTAGCCCCTAGCACCACTTCCAATCCCATGATTAGATCACATTTCCTGAAAAAGAGCATATAATATGATTTCTGGCACATGGAGATTCTGAATCAGGCTGTAGATTGACCCTATTGACCAGATGGTCACTTCTCAGCAGAATGGTAGGGGGTATAAAGAAAGAAAAAAAAGAAAAGGTAAGGGTATTTATAAGTGGATGTTGAATAAAACCTTATGGGGAATATGATGAATAGCTGGAGAATGTAAGACATTCTATCATCTGAGAATCCAAGTAAAAACTCTTTATCCCAGCATTTAGCCTGAGATGCCTCACAGAGATGAAAAAATAGTGACAGAAGAAATTTTATCTTTTAATTTGGTTTAGGATGAAAGACCTCTTAAGTGTGCTGAAAGATAAATTTTGCGATACTTGTCAATAGTTTGAAGAGGAAAAAACCCACATGGTATTTAGAATAGCACTAAGATCTTAGAAACGAAAAATAATAATAATCAGAAAAGGCTGGAAAATTTGTTGGAACATTTGTTTTTGACCCCTTCTCTGTCAGTCTGTTCTATAGATGCTTAGAAGCTCAAAATCCTTCATATGCATTAGAAATTACTGTCTCTGCTACAGCAGCAGCTAGACACTTAAGCTTTGGCCTTTTGATGTTAAATGCATACCTGCAATGCTCAGAAACAATGTATTTCCCACAGAGTTCAAATTCCTAGTTTGTAAGGTGGTTTTATTTGGTTTTTTTTGTTTGTTTGTTTTGGTTTTAAATTTGTAGAAAATAAAGAAGAGGAAGAGTACATATGTTGCACTGAGGAAGTGTGAGGTACATATCAGAACTGAGTCCCTCAGTGCTAAAGGTCCTTCTGTAGGCATATAACCATTTTAATTGTAAACAGACAATAATTCTACAAGCTGCAAGAGATCACTCAAAGAGATCCAACAGTAGGCCCATGACCCCTGCTTATAAGTCATTTAGAAATCATCAAGAGTGGTTGTATATTTGTATGTTTGTTTGCACATGCTGTTGCACGCATCTCAAACTGAGTTATTGCTTATGCAATCTCTAGTTACTTGATGTATTTGTCAAATTAGTATCAAAAATGCAGTTTGTTGATGAGAAAAAAGTGAGTGACTGAAGAGAGAAAAAATCTGGTGATTGCTTAACAGATATGGAGGGGAGATCTCTATCAAATGTTGCAAGTATAATCTTTATACAGTGCAGAATACTGAAGGAACTGCATTTGCAGCTTGAAAGGTCTGTCAGGAAGAAAATTAAGATCTTCTATTGCATTTTGGAAGGTAATTTTTGAAATTAAAAACTTCATAAAAATAATCTGTGGACACTCAGCCACCTCATGTGAATCTATAATTTGTCATTCTACAAGGTCAGAAATCACTATGACATCAACAGATCCCAGAAGACTTATCTTGGATGACACAAACGGGAATAATGATTTACGATAAAAATTAAAAAAGACCACATGGAGAACAGAGAAAAGCAACAAGACCTAAGGTGCCTCCTGTAGTCACACAACATGTTCCAAACATTAGCCAAGGACATTTGCATGTAGTCAAACCAACATAATCTGCTTGGTGAAGACAAGAAGAAAGCCTTATGAAGTAGCTGGAACAGGAAAAATGTGAAGCGTGTTCATATTTTGTGAATTAAATAAATACAATTTTCTTCATTTCCATTCAGTATTAGAAAAATCAAACAATAAAATCTAAAATGTATGTTAAGTTTATGAATGAAATGAAAAAGAAATTTAAAAAAATCTGTTTTCATTCAGATGATAGTTTTTAGTTATGTTGAACACGTATATTCTCAAATCCGAATAGAAATATGTTTTAGTATCCATTGTCTACCTTGTAAAATGTTTTGTTTGCAGATAAATGAGCTACAGAAAACATACACTACAAATATGAAGGTTTATTTTTCAGAAATCTGGCTGGTCATTACTTTATTTTTATGCCATTAATTTATTAGAAACTTGGTTCAGTTCCTTAGTATTATTTAGCTAAGGAAATTACCACAATTAATATAATTTTTAGAAATCTCTGCCAGAAAGAAAAACTTGATGGAATTGGTTAAAATTATGGGAGAGAGCTTATTTCCAACCATTCTTAACACTTTTTGTTTACACTGGTGACTTAAAGCACTTCCACAAAGAAGTTAGCTTAATCTCTCGTAAATTATATTTGAGTTTGCTCTATAGGCAGAGCTGCTGGCAGTTGCCAGGCACAGAAATATGTGGAAACCAGCTATGTTCTTGTTCACCGTTCAAATATAGGGTGCCTGAAGCAGATCTGACCTGGACTGGAGCGTGGGACTATTTATATCTTGATGCCTACTGGGCTCCCAGTTGAGAATTCCTGCCTGGCTGCCAGTGCAAGGGTTACATTTTCCAGCCAGTCTCCACTGTGACTGAGACCTTCCCAATTGCTCTGTCAGTTATGGTGGGAATCAAATTACGCAAACATGGCAGAAAGACTGAGTGCAGTGAAGAGAAAGGTGGAAACATTGGCTGTGGAAGGGACAGGGTCTGTCCAGCTGGAGGAACTCATCAAAGGGAGCTCAGGTTTAGCAACGACTTTGGTTGACAGGGTTTGTTTGTGAAAAGCAATAAAACTCCATGTTATGGCTAGAGCATAGTGCCTTCACTCTTCTTGGCCAGTGAGAAGAAAAATCCCCTGAACAAAACTACTTGCAAGTCTTCACTCAGCATAAGTATCCCCATCCACTATTGCTCACTGCCAAAATCTTCTCCTGGATAAAGTCTGCATTTCTCCTGGATAAAGTCTGTTTGACCAAGGGAAACAAAGGAGACTCTGAAGTCCTAATCATTCATGCCTCTGAGCCTCCCTGTAGAGGCTTTCGAGAACCCTGAATTAACTGCCAAACATAAAAAAAAGAAAAAAAGTCAAATTATTACATGGTAGAATATTTTTCAGGTCAGTACCTATGCTGAGGGTTAAGGAGAGGTGATGTGACAGAATGAAAGCAAAACAAAATGAAACAATGTCCATGCACCTGCAATTTGTTAATTAGAGTGCCTAAGCATTTGGGCACTCATCTTCTGAAAGGGTACAGAGGCACAGGGTTTGGTACTTCACCTCCACGTGCAGTATGTGCAGGGGGTTGTGAGCCTTGACGTGAAACTTTTCATCGCAACTGAGGGCTGCCCTAGGCTATGTGGCAGAGAAACAACAAGCTGTCAAGTGAATCTGAGATGTCACTGGTTCCCACACAGGACAGAGGAGCAAGGAATGCTCTATCCCCTTGATGCTCAGGGCTTCTAACCTCCTCGGAGAGAGGAAAGCTGACATTTGTCTTGCAGAGAAGGGAGAATTGTCTGCTCTGAGCAGTGAATGTGCCAGGGGAGCTGCTGTTGCTGTGTAATAACATTGTGGCATAGTAGAAAGGTGCAGCCCCTCATCTAGCCCCTGCCAGCATGAGGGAACTACAGATCAACATTTTTTGCTGCAAGAAAAGTGCATTTACCACAAAGCTAGAGACAGGGAATGACATTTTTATGTCACTCCCACTAATGTGCAATTATGTAACGACAAACATCTGAGAGGGGACAGAAAAGAAGCCAAGAAGATTTGGCAGACCTTGTCCTTCATGTAAGAACTTCATGGTCAGGGCACTCACTGAGGAAAGAGAAAATTTCATTGCATCTTCTTGGATTCAGAATTATATTTCCCATCTCAGAGGTAAGTTTCCTGAACACTAAGGTGCTCCTTAGCTGGAGCATACTGGTGAAAGAAATCAAAATCGAGGTTTGCTGTGGGAAAAAGAAGAGGGCAATGTAGAGCATGATTTGAGCACCCAAATTCAAGTCTCAGCTTAGAACAGTGATGTCCTGGGCTACAATATTCAGTTCCAAAGAACAGTTTTCATATTTTATATTAAAGAAAAACTGTCTCAGCATCAGAGACACCAAAACTCTAGTTTTCCTCATCTTAGGCAACTGTCTTAATTGTTAGACTAGAGTATTTTATTTTTCATGTTGTTTTCATCTGACTCAGCAAACTCCTTCTATAGAAATGAAGGAGAGAAGATGGAGAGAAAGATCAATGCCAAAGATTATAATTTTCTCTCTGCAGCAGACTGTGCTCTCACAGTTGAGGCATTATTCTCAGATACAGCTTGCCCGGGTCTAAAGGCTAAACTGAACCACAGATCCTTCTGCTTGGTTTGAAAACCTCCCAGTGTGAGTCTATTAAACAAAGGGACATTTGCTCTGCATCTTGTGCAAGAAAGAGTAGCTCCCACTATTTCTTGGAAGGAATTGTTTCCCATTAGAATGTTTTAGGAACACTCTAGCTGAGCCTCCCAGAACAGCCCTCATGTTAAACAGTGACTATTAAGTAGAGGAAACACACTGAGTAGAGGAAGGTCCAGACCCTGAACCTACAAAGGTCTTGAGCATGAGCTGCAGAGACCTTCCAAGCCTGAGGGTGTTTTAGATCTGCACAACTGTTACTCTCTCCCTCCTTCACTTCTCAGAGTTATTGCCAGTAACATCTTTTAACTTCTTAAACATTTCCAAAAGCTGGGAACCACTGTCTGTGTTTCTTGCTCTGTTTACATGTCCAGGTACTTTCTGTTGAACCTTTGGTCTCGCTTCTGCCTCTGACTTGTTCTTTATTATTTGCTGCTTGAATTCAGATGAAACCAGATTCCTGACTACCAGCCCAGAAGGAAGGTGAGCCTTCAGCTTTGGCTGCACTTAAGCTTAGCCTGGCCTGATTTTCCTCAGAAGGGCACAGGTGATGCCATATTCAAGTAGGGGTTGTCAGGATTGCAATTACAGCTGCAAGTGCCTAAGTCCTCCTTAAAGCTCCTACCCAGCTGCTGTAAAGTCTAAATCAATAAACTAAAGGCAGAAGGTTCTGAGACAGATATGAAAAGTGTGAGGTAAGGAGTTAAAATAAGTGCCTCATAGGTGGTTCACTTTCATAAGGCTTCCAGCATTCATTCATGCTGGAAACCTTTGTACTGCGAATGTATGAAGTCTTTAATTCAAGTTGATTAAAATGGTAATTTTGAGCTCTGATAGTTTAGAATAATATTTTTATTTTCTCTCCTCACTCCATGCCTGAAAACCTTTAAACTACTTTGGTGGACTGCAACCTAAGTAATCCTGCTCCTATTTTTAGGAACATAAGCCCTGGCTTCAGCAGGGCCATGGCAGCTAGAGTAAGAAGATTTTGCAAGTGTGGAGGATTAGCCTTTGCAGCAGTTGTATGACAAAGCAATATAGTCACCACTGATAACACAGGAGGAGGAAAAATTTATCATTTATTACATATTCATGTTTGCCTTTTTTAACTCAGCAACCTGCCAAAATCCATCCAAAATGACTCTTTTTGTGGATTAACTCAGAGCTTTCAGTCTCACAAATGTTTCACCTCTGTGCAGAGCAGAATAGATGAGTACTGGATGCCAGCACTGTCCTGGAAATGAGAACACTAAGCATCACAGTTTGGGTCGTGTCTAATCCTCTGGTGTGGAGTTAACCTGCTGACACCTAAAAGCTCCTCTCTTCCTGGGCACTGATCTTTGTAATCATGAGGAAGGCAGCTAATTAAGTACACAGATGAAGGGACATTTTATTATTCAGGTCTTAGATATCTCTACTAGCTTCACTCTTCCTCTAAAATCTATGCTCCAGCTGAGCAAGTGAATGAGTGCCCTTAAATTTTATGACATCAATCCTGCACTGGCGAACCTGCAAGATGAAAAAGGAGAGAAATTACTGAAACAGCAAACCTGCAGAGGATAGCACAGAAAGCTAAGAGGTGAAAATTGTCATTAAAGCAAAAAAACCCGATTCACAACTTCTCCCCTAACGCCTGCCATGCCCCCCTTCCCCACAAGCAAACCACAAACAAAACCATGCAAGCAGCCAAACTTAAAAGTCTGTTACAGCACAGCTGGGTGAAACACACAGGATTTCAGAACTAGCATGGCTGAAACAAGGTCAGGGACATGTAGCTCTGTATTTTCACTGAGTTGGGATAAATGTCCTCTTTCAGTTGCAGGAACTTTCAGTGTAAAGAGCTGATAACAGAGCCATCAGATATTCTTGGTTACCTTCATGTAACTGTTTATCTGATCCTACTTGCATCACCTTGAAGTTCAGACTGCAGATTTTTCAGAGATCTTTATTGACACAAACATTCACAGCCCCATATACATATAAGACCATGTGTATAAGTTGTTACAGCCCCCAGGGTACACGTATCTCTTCCTCTTTATGCCACCTTATGGCATGAAGGAGCCATCAATTCAGACCATAGATATCCTGAGAGAATACCCTATTGTCCCCATACTGCAAGTTGCTGGGATGTTTTTTATGCCATTTGCCCCATTTGTGGTGTCGTATGCCTTCCCTCAAGAAGCTATTGCGTTTGATGGGAAAATAGGGCAGGCTTAAAACCTTGAAGGCTTCTTTAAGTTAAGGTAATGGCTAGTGGGCAGATGTAACAGCCAAGCAGAGATTTCTGAGAAGGAAGTCTCAGGCACCCTTTCTTTTCCAGGTCAGTGCTAGCTGCAGAGTGGTATAAAAACATGGCAGGATTACTAATTGCTATGCTTATTTCTGCAAAGATTCTCATGCACTTTTCTGGATGAAGAGATACATTATTTTGTGTTTTCAATAGAATATGAATAGCAAACACAGGTGAATCTTCCTTATTGAATCTGGGACTTAGTATTAGTAATTTTGATCTTTAAGCTATTTCACTGGGTCTAGACATTCTCCAATACAGACCCACAACCAAAGTTGCAAAGCTATCTTTGGTGCTGGTAGATGTGCATAGCTGGGTTTGGAAAGCACCTGGAGAACTTAAGTACGAAATTTCAATTGCTTTGGAAGAAATCCCAGAAGAGAGAGACACACTATCTGTCACAAATGTCTAAAAATTAGTTAGGATATTGCTTAAGTTTCAGGTATCAACCCTACCATCCCCTTAAAAGGGTCCTGAACCGTGACGCAGGAGTCCTAGATCTCTACAAACTTCATGGGAAGCAAACAGTGCTTCTGTTTGCTGTACATCAAGCAAACCCCGAGTGTCTAGAATTAACCCATCAAAGTTTTAAGAGAAATGTCTGAAAAATTGACCATCCTTGTGGTTCAGGCTTCAGATTCAGACCTTCAGGATATTTTCATCAGTTCTGAATCCACAGACAAGATACTTTTTTTTTTTTTTCCTGAGAATTGATTTATCCAGCCTTTCTTCTATCAGTAGCAGAGCTCGCTGACAGAGTCATAGAATCATAGAATGGCCTAGGTTGGAAGGGACCTTAGAGATCATCTACCTGGTAGCAGTCTTCTGGAATTAGTTTGGTTAAAAAGCCCTGACTCTTAGAGCCTTCTTTAGCTTCAGCTTCATTTTACCTAGACAATGCCCTAAGCATCAGCCTACATGACAATCAAGCAAGGTCAAACTTTAAGCTACAGTGAAGGTAAGCTATTCTGCATGAATAAATACCAGATAACACAGACCAGAGAGAAAGAGTACATAAGGAAACAGTTTTGAGTACTGAAAATAAGGTATTCAATTTGAAAAGAATGTTTCTGGTCCCAGCTCCTGCTGTGAAGACTTTTTCTAGAATTTTTAGTCCATTGGCTAGTAATAGTCTGAGAAATTGAGAATTATTGTCCAAGACTCCAAAAAACCACCCCAGTTTCCCCCAGTATTCCCTGCTGTATACTCTTCTGTATAAACACTGTCACTCAAGGTTTTTGCTATGTAGTGCATGAGAAACACCATGTCCCCAGGCTACTCATATCTCTTGGATAGGTGGGTTAGACTCAGCTCAAGTTGCAGATTCAGCAGAATTTAAAGTGATTCCAACTCCTCTGCCACCCAAACCTGTCCACTTCTGCTGTCTCAGCTGGAAAGAAATGGACTCCTCCGTTACTTTGGAAGTATTTTGAATACTCCTGAAGAGCGGAGTCTTCAGTAAGTGTGAGGTGTGTGCTAATTATCGATATACACACAACGGATGTATGCAGAAGGCAGGAGTACCTAAAACAACAATTAAGTATGAAGCATCCAATGAAGTTTAGATGCTTTGAAATTTAGGTGACAGAAGGAAGGGGGAGGATGCTGCCTTCTAATCTGAGATTGGAAATTTCAATTCCTGTAGTTACTAAAGCCTTGCAGGAGGAGCACTTATCTGATTCTTTCAAGCCCTGCAAGTTTAACTTTGAAGTTCTTCTGCCCTTTATACTCTAAATAAACAAGTAGAAGCTTACTTTCCTTCTGCTTGCACTAGCAGTTTGTCCCTTGTGAAGGCCCAAGGCTTCACTTATTGTTACGGCAGTCCAGTTTGACATGTTTGTAAACCTGAACACCAGTGCGACACTGCAGCCGAAAACTGGTGATCTGGGTGTAGGATAATTTCAGTTTGGTTTAGTTCTTATAAAACATAAAAGGAAGGGAAAATATTACAGGAAAATTTCACATAATGTCACAGACCCTATTCTGGCATAATTCCATGCCCTCTAGAATATCCTTCCATTAAACCGATTGCAAAGCTTATATGCACTAGAAATTGAAAGGCAATGTGGGTTTATCACTTAATCTTCAATATTAGGTTTGGGTTTTGTTTTTTTTTTCCATTGCATGGGACACTTCAGTTGAATCTCTTCAGAGATGATATAATTTCTTTCCTGGTTTTCCATTTAAGATTTTTCAGTGGAACAAATATCATCGTAGATCATTTTGACCTGAGGTCTCCTCATCAACAGCGTACACATTAACCACACTCTGAAATATGATCAGCTTTCTTTTGAATCTGTCATGAATTTGCTAATCTTCAGCTCACCCTCTATGTCACTCAAATAAATTATAAGCCTAGAGATTCTGCAAATGCTGAGCAACATCTCTCTTTTTTATTACTTTTTCCTTGCAGCAGAGATTTGTTTCATGCAAAAATCATTTTAATTTATTTGTCAGGATATGAGTGAGGCATTTTGAATACGATAAACACTGAGCTGAACTTTCACCCAAACATGAACTAAATTAATCTCCATGTCAAGAAAATAGTCTTTAGAAACACTAAATCTCTGTTTTGCAGAAATGTGGCAATTTCACAAGAAATCCAGAATGAGATATTTGAAAAATCATTCATGTAATACGTTCAGCTGATTTTTTGGATTAGAATAGGCATCTAATTTTTGAAGTTTCCTCGTAATTGATCAAATCTCTTCTGGCTTTTTAATAATATGCATGAAAATAAATTTCTGTAAATCTGTTCATTGGTTTTGCTACTCTTTTACGCACTATGGTTTATTATACTGCTAGCCCCTGTTCTAGCGAGGTAAATCCCATGAGAGCTGCTTTTAGATCACACTATGCATACATAATATACAGCTGACATTTTATATGAAATGCTAACGTAAGAATCTGATTTTTCTTCTAGTGAAGTAAGTAGATGCAGAGTAAGTCCTAAAATCAGTATTTATTCATGAGTACTAGTTGTGGCACACACTTACCCTTACCTGGCAGATGTGCTAGGGTCAGACCAAACTACAAAGAATTATGAATATGCAAATACAGCATAAACTTGAGGAAGAATTCCGATTCCTGAACTGTAGGAAGAAGTAATGGCTCAGGCTTCTCAGATTACTTATGCTGGGATAAAACTGAAGGGCTAGGATAAAACTGAAGTTAATAGTATATATATTTGCTCCTAGGAATAGCTTCCTATTGGAAAACACAATTTTAATGAAAGAAAAAATGGTTGGATAAATTTGCTGTTTCACTGAAGCCTGAGGGAAGGAATGAGAGGAGGACTTTCAAAATATTCTCTTTCGAGGTCTGAAATATTCTGATTTCTCATTATGAAATGGTTTTCAAATTTTATATATAAATGCATAGAGTCAAAGAATGAAAGAAAAAATCAGGTTGAAAGGAACTTAATCTAATTTCTTCCTCATAATAGGTTCAACACTATATTCAGACGAGATTAAAGTGTAAAAAATATAGAAAAATATCAAACGTGAGACAAAATATTTTGATCAATCTTAAACCAAGGAAAAAGAATAAATGATGCTTTCAAGACAATTTGAAATTGTCTGATTCCTTTCTGGTAGGTTATGATCCAATATTAAAAATATGAGTTTCCCAAGAAGAAGAAACTTGTTTATAACACATTTATAACTTCAGTTGACAGCATCACAATATACCAAAGCCAACACAATAATACAGGAGTCCAATTCAGTAACTGAAAACCTCATTTGTCTAAAATAGAGCTGGTCAAAGGGCTACACTGTTGTAAATATTGTGGTTGATTTACACAGAGTGAATATTGACTTTCTGTATACACAAGAATAAGTTTATATCCTAGAGGAATAGCAATCCGACCTGCATGCTAAGCTCAAGCACAAATAATATGTCATTTCAGCATCAAATGGAAAAGTTTACTCCAAACAGTGAGGTTACCTGACCTCTCATCTTTGAATTCCTCTGTGACTGTAGCAATATTTTAAGACAGAGCTGAAATTCCAGATTCGGTGTTCCTGGTTGCCCAGATGTGCTAAATCGCCTTCATTCATCCAGTTCTCAGAGTCCTGGCAAACTCCACCTCTCTCCTGTATCAGCTTCTTGCAACAAACCGAAGATTAAAAATGAAGAAAAGATCAGCTGTTGTCCTAAACCACATAAACTGAAACCAAACAAGCCTTTCCATGTACCTCTTCCCCACATAGCTGGTACTGTAAGTTAGGAAAGGGATGTTGTCTTTAAAAAAAATCAGCCTTCAGATATGAATGAAGTGGATCCTGTTTGAGCCTCTAATACAATCCACATTGCTACTTTTAGTGTTTTGACACTTTGATCAGACAAAATACTGCAATAACTTTGTACAGCATTTAAATGAAAGTATGCTATGAATAAACAATTCTTGTAGTTATCATGAAAAAAAGACAGGAAAGTCAAGAAAATGGAAAACAAATACACACATAAAGACACAGAATAAAGAGGTACAATAATAAAAACAAAAGTAATAACAGTGAAAGTGAATGGAGAAATACAGAAAACAAAAATAAATGGAAGTGGAAGGAAATTAAGAGATTCAAAGATGAACAATGCAGTGAAGCAACAAATTGGGGAAGGCAAAAAATAGAAAATGAAAGCAAATAAAAAATGGATTAAAGAAATCCCCGTGCAATCACACTGCATAGAAATAAACAAAGTATCAACTCTAGAGAGATAAGAAAATACTCCAAGAACAAAAATATGAATGTAAATTGAAATGTGTGTCTTAGGAATATGGGAGCAGTGAACAAATTCTGTCATGTGTGTTAATAGTGAATAGCAAAGAGGAGGCAAATTGTTTTGGAAGAAAGTTCTTGAAAAGCTTGAAAAAGTTTCAGTATCGCTGTTTTTTAAGACTTTGTATTACAAATGAGAAATCATAGAGTGGTTTGGGTTGGAAGGGTCCTTAAAGATCATGCAATTCCATCGCCCCTGTCATGGGCAGGGACATCTTCAACTAGACCAGGTTGCTCAAAGCCCCATCCAGCCTGGCCTTGAGTGTTTCGAAGGAGGACAAACCTATCCTTCCTCAGATACTCTCTCTCCTGTGGGTTTTTTGGGGGGTTTTGTTTTGGCTTTTTGTTTGTTGTTGTTTTTTGTTTGTTTTTTTTTAGTTTAGTACTGGAGAGACTTGTTGAGAAGTGTCTCCTGCCTGTGTTTCAGCTGCAGCAGTCCAGAGCCTGCAGCACTGGGAAGGGAGCTTAGGAGAAGCAGCTGGGAGCTGTGCAGAGATGGTCAGAGGGGAAAGTGGGGCTAATATGCAGCCAGGGCTACATTGCATGGCTGTAGCAGGCTCTAGCAGGGAACCAGAAGCAGTGAATGTGCATAACTGGTATGTGCCAAAAATCCTTTGTTTATAAATAAGAGGAAATTGAGTGCCCCAAGGCTGCACTGGCACTGACTTGCTGTTGCAGGGGGATTGCTCATACCCTTCCAGAAAGTGCACATTGGAGCCTCAAGGTGCCTAGGAGTGCTACAGTCTGCATGTCGACAGTCGTGGCTTTTCTCTCTGCACTGTGAGCCATGGCACTCATAAAATATATACAAACACTTGCTGTGGTAGGAAGCGAAGCACGTGTCCATGGTAATATCGAGTCACAGCATTTAGCTTGCTGAGGCACAACCTGTATTTGAGCTGTCTTGAAGAGCAAAGCCTCCACTCTCCCTGCATACTGGTCACTCAGTTACTCCAGAAGAACTGCAAGTCAAGGACCGCTTTTCCCAGCCCTTTCACAGGTCATCATTTAACTTGCCACAAGCTGCTCGTCCTCTGCCTTCCTACTGACCGGCTTCTGCAGCCAGGGAGCCTTGCTCTCGGCTCAGAAAGCATCCTGCAGAGCACAGCTCATGCCACAACAAATCTGGTCACGCACCCAGCTCATATTTTTAGCCAGCCCTAAAGGAAAGCCCACGTGGTGCACAGTAGCAGCCGCAGCATCCTGGATCTTCACTGAGCTCCTGCAAAGGCGCTCATCTTGGCTCCAGCAGCTCCAGCAACAACCATGGACATGGGGCTTTTGCAAAACAGCTGGTATTCAGCCAGGCAGCACGAGGGTAGTAAGCTTCAGCCTGCAAAAGGTCCTGTAGGTCTACCTCTATTTCCTTTTACTGTGGTTATAGTCCTGCAAAACTGCTTCTGCCATACAGCTCATTTTATCTAAATGTATATGTTTCAAATTGCAATTTTCAGCGGAGATCCACAGACACAAAAGATGCTGAGAGGTAATAGATGAACCAACTCCCCGAGAAAGGGTCTGCCACCCCAGCAAGAGCACTGTTAGATGATTTACAACTTCCAAACGAGAGATGTAAGTGACATAGTCCATCTTCAGGGAAGAATTAGTATACATGGATTTTAAAAGTACAAGTTAACACTAGCTTCACTTTTTAGAACATGGATTATGAAGGTTTAATCTTATTCACACACTATTTTGGGAGACTCCAATTCTGCATGAACAGTATTTTTGGTCAAAGACTAGTAGAGTTTATTCAGAGAGTATGTACATACATATATGCATATTTTTGTTAATCTTAGGTTGAAAATTATTGAAAAAATACCCCCAAAGAAATCATGACATACTGACATCTTTTCTTATTCTACCTCAATAAGAACCGAATAAATTACTCTTATCAGTTTTACAGCATGGAAAGAGAGTTTCCTTTTAGTCAATGGCAATTTTGTCCTATAAGTCACTAGATGGTAAGGCTAGCTACAGCATATATTACTTTGCTGCATTATTCTTTAGATATGTAAAAATATTAGCTTGTGGGGTTTTCTGAAATCCAGGAGCAACAGAAAAGGAGCAATATAATTACCTTTAACCATATTAAAAGCTAAGGAAAAGAGTGTGAATTTGTTTTAATTAAACCAAACCACTCTACCAGCTTATGCTCTAAACAAGGCCATTTTAGCAGATTCTGTCAAATGAAACCCAAGTGGGACGAAGTGCCAAGCATTTTACTGCCAACTCCATAAATGCTGGCAACATTATCCTCTTATTTTGCCAGTGTAATAGAGGATCAATTGTAAGATGCTGCAGAGGCTCAGCTACATAATCATTAATTATGATTTCTGTATTAACTACAAAGAAAAAAAAATGGTTAAACCTTTCCTAGTTTCAAATGTCAAATTAAGTCTGCACAAGGCCGATAAATGTACTGAAGATTCATTCCTGTTGGCATGATTACCCATACAGTCATCATTGTTGATTACAATAACTACAGTGTCATTACAGCTGGTAAAAAGTAAGGCAAAAGATTGCAGACTATAGTAGCATGAAATGCTGTAGTAAACTTTACAATAGTGTTCAAAGACATAGTTGTTCAGGAGAGTGGAATTGTATGTGATGTAGATAACATGAAAATATCTTAACTGTAAATATTTGGGAAAAATTATTTTTCAGAACTGAAGTAATGTTCTCATTGTAGGTTTGATTATTGAACGTAACAGTTCACATGATCTGAAGATGCATCAGTTTGGAGATGTGAACCTATACGTAAGTAATTTCAATGAGCTTCACTTTATCTACTAAAAACCCAAGGAAGTCCCCTTTGCTACATAAAACATCCTTTCTGCTAAGTTGAAGAAAATAACTGGAAAAGAAAAATTATCAGATCTGTTGAGAATGATGATAAAGAAATTACACTTTTTTATTAAGAACTCTTGTGTGCGAAATGAGATTGGGGCTCTGAAGCAGAGGTAGCAGAGCAGCAGGAAGTTGGTGTTAGTCAGCAAAGTAGATGTCCAGTTGCCTTTTTACTAAGACAAGGCTTGCTTTTGGGCAGAAAGGGCAATTCAGACAAAACCACATGTGACCATGGCTGTGTGATTTTTATTGCTATGCTTGGAGTGAGAAGACATTTGTGGTCTAGCCTCTGGGGGATACACCAAGTTCCTTGTAAATATTAGATTACTCATTGATTTACAGCTTTACTTCTCCTACAGTTTTCTGGAAAAAGTAAAGCAAACCCAGCATCCCTTCTTTTGAAAATGTATTTTGCATGTACCTTTCATTACACAGCACTTCAGTAGAAGAAATAGAGCTCAATGACTTGAGGCAATATGCTATTTACAGATAGTTTATTTTTAATTATCTTCTGCCTGTAATACTTACTGTCAGACTACATCCCCTATACAGTTATACAAATTGGTAGTGGCTGAAATAGAAATTAAATGGTTTGAGATTTTTCTTAAAACTCTTGGCTTTTTAAAGGCTTCACATTGCAAATGGAGAACATGACATTACAACTAAAAGATTTTGCTATGGAAGGCTGTCATGGAATCATAACAAGTTTATCGGTGTTTGGAAACTAGTGTTTTCCACTGATGGCAGTGGTTGCTTGTCTGGATTTCTCAGCTGAGCAGTCTCTGTGGTTATTTTTCCACCATGGCTAGTAGAGGATGATAGCCCTGTCTAAACTACGTCTCAGTGAACCCTGATTGCCTTTTCAGGGCTGGCTAGTTTTGCTTTCTTAACATCTGGAGGGAATGTTATATGATTCCGACTTCAGCATAAATCAGATTTATTGCAATGCAAATGTAGTAATTTGTACTTATATACCAAACTTTAGATTGTAGGGTATTACACAAAATCCCAGACTGCATCATTAAACAGTTAGACTATGGTATTTATTAGTTGGTTTTCTGCTGATAATTTTATCCTATATTCATAAGGAGGAGTTGTGCTTCTGGCATATATATATATATATGGACTATTAAACTTGCATGTTTCCACAATCTGTTTATGTAATGCCTATCATATGCACAGCATATATGTGCTTTTCAAGGAAATTGCAATAAAATGTGGAAATTGTAATCTCTTTAATGCAAGGACTTTTAATTCCAAGTGCATTGCCAGCAGTCAGTAATGAAAAAAAAGAGTAAGATACATATAGCGTGTTGTCACAAGACGCATCAGATGTGATCACTGCTACAAGTCTCCTTTCCTTAAAGGTATTTCTTCTTAGGCTGTCCTGAAGAAAGAAAGCCTTTTGAATAGGCTTGGTAATTTTCTCTGCAGGGTCAGAAGATGTGCAAATTAGAGGTTGCCAAAAATACTTCACAGGCACACACAGTCTAAGACCTTATACTTGTCTTTAAACAGCCAAAGAATCTCAAGTCTAGCAAGTAGACTAGAGCCATGTCAAGTGATGAAATTGAATGTGAATGTAAAAGCTTTTCTCTGCTAAAAAAGGACACAGCCTTTAGATTAATATTAGCAAACCCTACTATGTCACATTGCTACAATCCTCATCTCTCTGGGAAATAAGAATACATTAGTTCAGGTCAATATCTGCACTCCCATCAGACAAAATTACCTAACTGTCTTTGTCTGGTAATGATAATGACATTGTTAGCCTCCAGGGAGATGACGTCACACAACTAAGCAACTCAGGAAGAGCCGTGTGTATAAGTGAACCAGCAAAGACCTCCACGGGTATGGACTGATTCAGCTGACGGATGCTGTAACAACACTGCCGTGCAAAAGTACGAATATGCCCTAAGCTGCACTTGAAAGGAAAACAAGCAAATTGCAGAAGACTCTTTCGGGCATATAAACAGTTACAAGTGACCTGTCAGAAAGGAAACATTTAAAGAATAGGACAGCATCTGAATCAAAGCTATGCTCAACTCGTGCTCAGAGGTATAGAAGTGTATTAGCATTTGTGATGCCTAATATTCCTTTCCAAGGAAAAAAAATTAAATAGTTTGCCTAATCTCTTTTGCTGTTGGTATTATCCGTATGTGCCTTCCTTCATACCTATGAATATACCCAGATCTTCCAAATCCAGCCAGGAAAAGGTAACTAAATATCTAAGCCTGTGAATAAGATTGACTGTACTGTGTTATTGGCATTGAAGTAAAGATGGCACATGAAATATTTTGCCATTAAATAAAGAATCACTGTGCACTGTTTGCACACTCTGTCTGTTTTATAAGAAAGGAGCAGCCAGTTTATCAGAATGATTAGGGGGTCTGGGGTAAGAGGATTTTTTTCGTGTTTGTTCAAGGGTTTACATGAAGCTAATTCTCTCTGTATATTGCATTTATTTAATTAAAAGAGAGGCTCAGTCAATATTGGTGTAGCAAAGCCAAGGCATGTCTGAACTCATTAAAGTAGGGTTTTTCGGCTGACACTGATGAAAGACCTGCTGCTGGTGCTGCTGCGAGTCCATTTAGTTTTTATTTGACATCAAGTTTCTTTGCCTGCACTGTCAGAGCTTGTAAATGAAGTTGTAGTACCATGATAAAAGACCATATCTGACAAGGAGCCAGGGATTTCTCAGATGATACCTGGACATTGCCTCATTTGCCTGCCCTGTGATATAACAGGTTTGGGCAGTCTGCTTTTTGCTCTCTTTCTTCGCCTTCTCAAAATGGTGCCTGTGCTCTCTTCACAATCTTCAAATAGCTGTGTGTGGGAGGAGATACCTGCAATACAGCTTCCTCTGCCCGCAATCCACCTCACATATGTTTGAGATGGGAAAAAGAAATGGGGCAGCTGCAGGCATCCGAACTCAACACTTGTGTAAGGAAATGTTCTGCCAGAACTAAATCTCCTGCTGTCGATGGCTTTCAGCCCATTGGGCTGCCAGGAAAATCTGGTGTTAGCGGTTGTAGCTTACCTAACTTCATAACTGTGTGGCCAGGCATTTTTTCAGTAGGGCATTCACAAAGGCTGACTTAGCTCGTTTAAGCTCATGTCACCAGACTGCCTCTACATCCAGGGCAGAGGCAGTGGAGCATGCAGGGCTGTTATGGGATCTCGTTTCTCTCCAGTGACTGCAGAGGTGATTAGGCTCACTAGGCTAAAGTTGGCTTCCATGAAAACTCTTTTAGTTGAACTTTTATCAAAATGACTGCTTCAGGGTTGAGCAGATTATATTCCCATAGCTGTGTTTTGACATGCTGTTTTGCTTTATTTCTCCCTGCACAGTTCTGCTTAAGCACTGCCCAGAATTTTTAGAAGCTTCAGATCTGATCCGATTCATCCGTTTTGAATAGCCTTGCAATGTTAGCCAGAGATGTTCCTTTATATTCTTTCTTTTAATTGCAAGCTACGTTACTAAAAGGATCTGTCCCACTCTGTTCATCTGAAGGTTTGTTCATCAGTTCCCTTTAATGACTTCTGAGCACGCTGGTCAGTTCCAACCCCATTTTCCAAGGCACAGAAGTCTCAGAAATATTAGCTTACTCAGAGGAAATATGTTCAAAAATAGAGGAGAAACTGGTGGGTTTGGGCTCGATTAGTCTGGAGAAAAGTATCCCCCGCAGAGCCTTTTGAGGAGGTCATCAAGAGGATGAAGCCAGGCTCTTCACAGTGTTGCAAGGCAGGAGGCAAACAGGCATAAACTGAAACAGAAGAGCTTCAGGCTGGATGTAAGGAGAAGCTGTTTCCCCAGGAGGACAGTCAAGCAGTGGGACAGGGGCCCAGAGAGGCTCTGCACTCACAATGGAGATTTCAAGACCCAGTTGAATGAAGCTCTGAGCAACTTCGTGTGACCTCAAAAACTGACCCTGCTCTGAGCAGGATGCTGTATTAGAGATTTTCAGGTGATTCCTCTAGCCTGAATTGTTTTGTGATTCTGAGTTTTATCTACAGAGGGCGTTAAGCACTGCTGAGCTTAGGCCGAAGTGCCTGATCAAACCCAAGATAAGAACTCAAATTTCTTCATTACACTTAGGAATACATATTTAAAGATTTATCTCTATGTATTTTTTTTTAGCAAATAAGCTACTTCAGACCCTATGAATTGACATTGAAAACTGAGAGATCATATTTTCAGTTTTGTGCCTTTATTAATCTCAGAACTATACATGACTGTAGTATTTCGAGATATATTCTTGTAATGGTATTTTGGGACTCAGGGTCCTTGCCTTCTCCTTCAGCATTGCTTCTATATGATTACTTTGATCTGATTCTAGCAAGACAAGATAGTCCCTCATCACGAAGCTGCTGAGCTCCACTCACTTTAATGCCAAAAACTCCCTTCCAGCTTCATCCTGTGTGCCCAATCTGGAAAAGCCTAATTTGTGCTGAAGGCACTAAACTGCAACTTCATCCAAATTCCAAAACAAAACCATTACCAAAAGAAGCAGTTGTAACACAGTTCTGCATTGAGTATCAGATCCTACTGTGGTCTCAGCTTTCTTGACTGCCAGCTCGTTCCACAGAAGGTACATTTGGAGGAACCAATTCTCCTGATTAAAACTTTGAAAATCTTCTTTCCCACATTTCACTCCTACAAGGCATAGTGGCATCCAGATGAGCCTGACCTGCTCACTCCCATGTGACCTCCACTGTAGCACACCTGCTATCATCAAAACGAAGGTTGCCAGGGCAGCTCTAGAATTGTTCTTTTGGCAGCATAATCCAGCAGAGATGCTAGTGTTGCCCATGAGGCTGCTCTGATGGAGCTACTCTGCACTTTGTGTAGGACACAAAGCTGCTCTGCCCTGTGAGGTTCCACCCCATGCCTTATGGGTATGAGACCACTTGGAGAGAGATGAGAAGAGGTGCTCACACAGATGCTCACTCAGCCTCGACTACAAGCACCTGCCGTGGGCATCCTAAGCGTGTGGACCATCTGCTTAGCCTGTCTTTTTTTCCCCAAGCAAGCTTTTTCCTTCAACCCTTGCCAGATTTTTCTGTTTTGATTTGTCTTGACCACCAGCTCCCAGGGTCCTTTCCTTGAAGGCCCATCCTTCTGTCACACCGTGACAGGATTTCCTCTTCTTATTTCACCTGGAGAAGATTTGGCAAAGAGCTCAATTTGGCAAGCAAAGAGCAGAAGTCCAGCTTTGCCCTTTTTAACGACATTTTTAACTTCGATGGAAGAAATCCAGCTAGGCAATCTACCCCTGAGTTTCTGTTTATCCCTATGCGAGATAATGCTACTGCAAACACAGTAAGCAGTTTATATTATTTAGCTGAAAATTACATTTTGAGGGCAAGAGAATAAAATTAGCATGTAGAAAGATTGACTCTGCAATGTTCTCTGCAGCAGTGAATGACAGCCATGCCCTGGCATACAGATACAATGGGCAGACTGCGTTGAAGGTCCCAAGCGTGGATTGCCAGTGAGGACGCTACATGTGCACACAGATTAAGAATTAATAGGGTTTACAAATCTATACTGCCAGTCAAACAATATTAACTTTAATTCAATCTGTAAACAGGGTTTGCATGCCACATGTCTGTTTACATGTGTGAGTGCTAAAATTGCTTTAGTAGAGTAGACAGAAAAACATTTCATATTTTAGAATTAAGAAAAGCTTAATTTTGATTTCCCAAGTACTCAACAAAATAGATTATTAGGAAGTCTAGGTCCGTATTAGTTTCTGATTGCATTCACATCAGAAATTCATTACTTGAAATCCTTGTGATCCTTCATTATTTTTGTGTTAAACATTGTGGGGGTTTTTTCCCATCACAAAAACCTATTTTTTGGGATTAAGAAAAGGAAATGTATATTTAAAAAAACCCTGCTCTTGTGGAATAACTAAGTGTTAGGGGTTGTTTATAAAGATTCTGCTCAGAGTTCTTTTGGCAAATATTTGTGAAAACTCACAATAAAAATACTATTCAATATTTGTTTTAATGCAACACCATTTTGGTATGACAATTTCAATAGCTTTCCTGTGGAAGAGCTGCCCCAATAGCACACACAGTTATGCCAAATACATTCATTACAATTAGTATTGAAAGAAATTCAGTGTCCCTCAGGCAAAATACTTTTTTAAAAAAGATTTAAACAAGAAATTTGCTTGGTGCTTATCTACACATAGGCACACATGCCATACATTCCTACTGGCAACCATTTATCTTTTCTGGTGCTTCATGTTGATTATTGTTTTCCTTATAATTTTTCCATTTGTATCCCAAATTTACTAAGTGATTTATAACCAAAGGCATGATCTCTGGCCTAAATAATCTGCATGCTGAAAACAGCATTAGACTAATATGCCACAGGATACTGAAGCACTTCACTGATTTCTACAATAAAACTTGAAAAATTAATTTTGTAACAATTCCTTCAGGTCATTATATTGCTGTGACAGGTGCTGTTTTATTTGCAAATTCCAACAAAAAAATAAAAGCAGGTTTCCCGTAATGTGAGACTGTCAGGATGGGAAAATTACAATACCGTGAATATTTCTGTAACATATGTCAGCTTCTTCATTTCCATAGATTGGAGAAGAAAGTAAAGAACCCATAGCAGACTGTAGCATGCTGTTTTGGGGATCAGAGAGGACAAAATGCTTGCAAATGTTTCTGAAGAGCTTGATATTGAGTTGATTATGTATGTATTCAAATCAAAATACAGTACTATCTTGATGTAATTCTGGAAGATCATTGTTATTGGAGTAAAATGCAGAACGATGATGATGAAAGAGAAAAAAGACATGCTTTCACCAAATTTCTCTTTTTGGTATTTGTCTGCATGTATCCAAGTACATACTATGCATGTCTGTATATTTAAGTGGGTAAATTCTGTCTGGTTTCTATTATCTTTGATACAAAGCCATATGTGGTGAGATATATCTATTATATATCTGTCAATGGAAAATGCAATAGATATTTGCCAACATCATACGCCTAAAACTCAGACGAAATGACAGAAAAGAAAATATCCTTTCCAGATTGACCTCCTGTGCTCATCACCATGGTATCTCAACATGTTCATAAAAACATTGATTACAGTGTCTGTTCTCTCTCACACGTTTTTTTTTTCCTCTTCTTCCTTCTCTCTATGCAACAGTAGAACCAGATATGTAATGCAGTTTTCTTAATGAGTCATATCCAGAAAACTCACCTTTTATTTTGAATGTAGATTAGCTCAATTCTTGTGAGAACAGGCCCCGCAGTCTTTCAGAGACTTAAGGAAACACAAAATGGGGACAAATAAGTTTGTAAGAAAAATTTCATCACTGAAACACTGAGAATGACACCAATCAGTATCTCTTTTCCATGTCACATCTTTAAAATCCAAATGAGACTAGTAAGTGTACAAACTGACACAGCAGACAAGTAACTTATGGTGACTTCAGGATCTGAGCCTCATTGCTCAGTGCTGTTAGAGTAAAATGCACTGAGGGGAGCCAAATTTTGGAGTGTTGGCTCTGTTCTAACCACAATGTCATGGCAGCATAAAGGTATGTCATCTTTGAACATAAACTGGGAAGACTGGTAATACCTCCTTAACCCAGTATTAGCTACATAGGTCTCTCTCTGAAGTGCAGCAAGCTGAAGCACATTTGTTTCCAATGTTCCAGATGGTTCTTGTACAATCCCTATAACTTCTTTCAGTCTCCTATTCCCTTCCCGCTTTTCCTTCCAAAATGCCACTGACTATGAATAATTTAATTTGCCTGCCAGAGTTCTCCATCACTTTCTCCAGCCTTAGAGAGTAACTTTCTAACACTGTATTTCAATGTCTTCTGGCAGAATATTTTCCATCTGCTTTTTCGATATGTGAGTGTGGGAGGGGCAGCGGAGGCTGGGATAGCGGGGGTGGTGTCAAGGAACGTCGCCAAGACATACTGCTCTTGCTGAAATGATCTACTGCTTCCTTTCTGTTTCCAGAGGTCTTGATACACTAGTCACACTTCCCTTCGATGTGGCTGCTGTTTCTTACTTCTCCCTGAGGTAATGATAAAAAGGAAAGAGAAAAAGAAAGTCAACTCCTCTATGGATAACTTCCAGAATATGTTGGGATTGGAAAAGTCCATGAAATAAAGCTTTTATCCCCTTATTCTAGGCTTTTCATCTCAGCTAGTATTGTAGCTAGCATGAAAAGTATTTGAAGCATGAGCACTGATCTGAGTGGACAGAGGGAGCTGGGCAAAAACGTGGGCACCCAGAAGGAAAGGGAGCTGGACTCCATCCCTGTCAGAAGTCGCTCCAAGTATCGCTCCATGAACTGAGAGGACAAGCAGTCTGCTGGTTATCACAAAAGGCAAATAACATAAACCAGTAGCTGTTTTCCAGGATGCTATTAACAGGAATAACACAAGTTTATCTTGTGCCATATGGATTTTAGGGATTCACTTTTACAATGAAGATATACCTACTACAAACACTTTTCCTCATTTTGGGCTGGGAGGAGCCCACAAATCTTAGGTTTTCCCTACCTCTAGACATGTATTTGGAATGTTTTTCTGGGATGTTACATGAATAATGTAAAGCTGTAAGAGACATCCTGAAGCAACCTCTAGGATGGCATCGCAGTATAGTTATGTAACAAGAAACAGCAACTTGGATTAGCTTGCGAAAGTCAAGAAACATGACAGCAGGCGTTATGCTTAGTGTGGAAAATATTAATGATAGATTAAATAATACAGTATCCTGTTCTCCTAAGAGACTAGTCAGGCAGTTCGATGCCTGTGGCTATGCCTGATGTGGTGCACCCCATCACATTTAGTCATGGCTACTCAGTCCGGCCATGTAGGGCCTATATATAAATGGAGATCTCTTGGAAATCTCACCTACCTTTGCCACAAGCCAAGGAACTGAACATGTTCCATAAAGCAATATTAGATCATGGAAATGGAATGCAAAAAGCTTTGTGCAGCTCTGATGTTGCTGACACATAGCCTGGAAAATGGCTGCTGATTGCTCCATTTCCTTTGAGATCTTGTACATTTCTTTCTTCTGAGTTCTACTAAATGCAATGGCATTTCATCCAATTTATATCACTTCACAGTGTATTGTTAAATATAGTACTATTTTTGTCCAGTTTATGTATTTTCTGTAATAGATAATAACTTTAGCATATCTGTATGACTGACAGGGAACTGGGAAAGAATTTGCCATTCTTCAAAGGTGTAATGTAAAATTCTCTCACTGAGATGTTCATGGGATAAAGAAATAACTTTTTCTTTTCTTTCTCAGAATCATTAAAGCTGAAATATCATGTTTTGCTAGCACAAAATAACATTTGTTTCCTGATATCTATTTGTTAATGTTATACTGTGAATATTTTAATGCTTCTTTCTTCTCTATAGTTTTAACTCAGTTTGACGAGGGAAAATCTACATACAGCTGAGTAATTAATTTATACTTTGTCAAAGTTAGGAAACAATTTGAATGGCAATTCAGAAGAACCTCATGCAATGCTTAAGTTAGATCATTGCTCCATGTACCTTACAGTGTGTACAAGACAAAGGCTGAAATCTACAGCTTTGTTCTATTTTGCATTAAATTGTAGGGTTCTTTTTTTTTTCCTCTTTTTGAGCATATGCCACCAAGCATGCTAATGAACCAGTCAAAGAATCAGCTGTACTAACACTTAATGAGAATTCAAAGAGATTTATTTAGCCTAGCATCATCATTCCAGTGAAGATTCAAAGAAGATTAATTTGATTTATGTCAAAATGGAGAAATCTTTATATAATCTGCAGTCAAACTTTCATGAATATATTTATGCAGACTTGCAGAGTTCTTCAAATTCATGTATAAAAGACTATGGGAGAAAAAGACAATATTTATTTATATGTAAATTACTCTTTTTTTTGTGCAGAAAATCTATTTCAGGTTTCAAATGTGTTTATATCTCCTCTTTGCAATGCTTGGGAATGTACAGAATAAAATTTAGAGCTGCTGAAATCAATGAGTTTTATATGTGATTTTAATGGACTCCAGAATTCATCTACTAAAAACTGATGGGGCAGACACAGATAAGAAAAAACTACATAACATAATTCTCAAGGGCATTCTACCATACCTCAAAGCAACATTTTTTTTTCTCAAATACTTATCACATACACAGAATACACATTAGTGTGCTCTCAACATTTCATCTACTCTCTCTCGGAGAAGCTCTGTGACTCACGTCTTTCTCATACCCAAGTAAAAAACTCGTGCTAATAACGTCATTTCAGTGCACTAAAACCTCATGTACAGCTGTATTAAATATGGAAAAGACAGCTGATTTCAGCACCAGCATATCACTGTTCCTCAAGCCCCATATCATTTCTATTTCCAGGAACTGGGCATGGCATCCTGAAGTGGCTTTTCGTACACAATTTCCATAGCCCTTCATGCCCTACTGCTTTCACATAATGACCCCACATCATGCATGATGACACTGTGAGTCACAGATGGCTTTAATACAAAAAGCCTTGTGTTGAGCCATTTTCTTCACATACACATTGAAATCCAAATTATTCATGAGCAACTGTACCTTTGTTAGACAACTTGTGCTATCTTAACTCCAAACTCACAAGATTATTCACGCATGGCCAGAAAAGAAAGAAACTGTAGCATGCAGTATCAAATGACCTGACCAGCTCTTACAATGCCCTTCTTTTTGTTATTTATTTTTTTATTTATTCGTTTTGTTTTCTAGTAAGGCTCTTTAAGCAATGGGGAGAAATGCTTCTGAGGCACATGAATGCAATCCCTTGACCGACCTGCTCTTTCCAAGGCTGTAGGTGAGGTTATTGCTGGCACTGAATGTTAATCCAAGACCAACTATGAGAAGCAAAAGCATTTAACTTGATCCAAGTGGCTATTGGTATGAGGCAAACAGTAGATCTAGTCTCGTTTTGCACTAAAATGTCTCAGTGGGGGTCAGTCCCTGTCCCACTGATGCCACAGCACAGACTCTGTTTCACTTCAGTATTCTTTCATGTTCAGTAAGGGCATTTGCTAAACTGTTTTCTCTCTGGAAGGATTCTCGTGCTCTCTGGCTGGGGAGAGAGAGTTCTCTCTCTGATACTTGTTTAGCACATATTAATAATGTTATGCTTCAGTGATAAGGACTTAATGGCATGTGCTGTCCGACCTACTATTTAGATACTCAGAATGAAACCTTAAGCTTGGCATTGCCTAAAAAAAATTAAAATGGGAAGATCGCTTTTATACTTACCTTAGTTTTAAATAGGCACATGTATTTACTATATTAACAGAATAAAGTTGTACGGAGTGATCGAGTATTTTTGGCCAGGAAATCTCTAAAAACAGTAAGCATGAGGAAAGGATACAAGCTGGTCTAATGCATCTCTCATGGGCATCAACAGTCATTCTGCGACTGACACCATTGGGATGTCACCCTCCATCCATGGATCTCTGTCCACTCCAAAATTTAGTGAGAACTTTCTGGAAAAAATAAACTAGATGATTGTTTGACAAAAGTAGTAAAATCT
Source organism: Apaloderma vittatum (assembly GCF_000703405.1). NCBI lineage: Eukaryota > Metazoa > Chordata > Aves > Trogoniformes > Trogonidae > Apaloderma > Apaloderma vittatum. Next base: position 41,547 of record NW_009695446.1, on the reverse strand, counting down.
TTTCCTCCCTAAATGGAACCTTAATATGAAAAAACATGCCAGAATATTGAGTTAATCTATCAGGATGGAAGAAGTCTACTTTTCTATGGGTCTGTGTTTTCTGATCTTCGTCTCTTATTCAACCATATTTGTATTCCTATCCTCTATATTCCAGGCACTACAGTTTGTTTAGGTCTTTCTCCATATCTGCAAGCCTCTTTGCTGATATGTCCCCTCCTTCCACAATCCAGGGCTCCCGAACCAGTTTTGCAACTGGTGATACTTGGGCCTCAGAAATATAGGAGGCTGCCAATAACAAAACCTGAAAAATTACCCTAAGACTCTTCCATGTGCAAGCCAACGTCCACATAAAATTTGGGAAACAGAAGCAGTTAATTAAAATTCAGAGCTGACACTCGTTTTAGTTTAGTGATAAATGAAAAGAAGTAAAAAAAAAAAACTCTTTGACAGTCCTGCCCAGGAAGATGTCTTTTGAAACTGCTAGGCAGTCCTTGAAATAAAACTAGCTGAGAAATAATATCCTAACCATAACAATTTCTTGTCCTTCACCTGTCACGTTAGGCCAGAGCACCACTTGCTGTGGTAGGTTGAGAGCTACCCATGAACTGGTGCCTTATCTAGTGATGTAAAGCGGATGGGCGCTTCAGAAATGCAAGTCGATCCCTAAGCCTCGCTGGTACCGATATGGGTCCCTCTCTCCCTTCCATCCATCATTCTTTACAAAATATGCAGGAACATTATATCTTTGAGACCTTTACTTTTTGTCATATCTTGTTGCAACTTGGCAACTAATTAGGCAGTTATTAGGTGGTACTGACAGATGAATTCAAAGACCTTATTTGCTAAAAAACCAGCTGAAAATAGGAGGATTATAAAAATATTCTAGGTGATAGTTACAGCATAATCTTAATTAAAGGGCCATTTTGGTGCCTAACATATACAAACTAAAAAATCAGTTCCTTTAAATGTCTTTTAAAAGAAAAGAAGAATATATTTAACTCAACTGAAACAAGTAGACTTAAAATCTGCACAAAGTTAGTAATGAGTTGGTCTAAACACTGCTACTGCAAAATGCAGATTCTGTGTTCAGTCAGTTGTGCTATGATAACTCTGTTATGTAAAGTCAGGTCATGTGAATGTAATGCCATTTAATGGGGCAGGTTATAAAATCAGCTCTGAAAAAAAATCCATTACAGTTTCCCGTTCTTGACTTGACAAGGGATAAAAACTTCATAATGGCCTACATTATCTTATCTCTGAACATATGGTGATATTGTATTCTGTTAAAAGAATGAATTTATGTTTTCTTGACCCAGAATGTAGTTCTAAGCAGCAGTCACCTATACTCTTTTATGCTGTACTGTGTATAAAATACAAATACAGCAAAGGCAATTTTAATCTATACAGCCTGTAATCATTGAGATGGCAGCAGTATGGG
>NW_009695446.1:0-40078 GCF_000703405.1 Apaloderma vittatum | reverse complement strand
GCAGGAACAAAACTCTCAGTTATTGACTTCATTTTTTCAACTGTTAATCTCTCATTGAACCTAACATTTTCTCTGTCACCTGTACCTGAATCAGCTAGTATAATGCTAACTCGGGATAGTTTCTGATCCATTCAGTGCAACAACATTGTAATCAATAAAATAAAGGAGTGAAAAGACTCAGAAGTTTGTGCCTTATCCCACTGGAGACCAGTTAAACATGGGAAATACTATTTTTACAAATCACATAATTTAACTAAAGGAATTTCCTTTTATTCTTCTCGTCTCACTAATGTGTGAAAGAAGTGTCAGGTTCCCCTCACACACACCTTTATGATTCCAAATCTGAGATCCCTGTTCTACAAGATAAAAAGCAAACCTTACGTACTTGAGATTATGGAAAGTATTCCATGGAGTTTGACCTAGCAGAATCACTTCAGTTTTCAGAAGCCTTATTATAAAATTTTCTTCCACTTCATAGGAGAAAGAGAGAAAAAAATAAGCAATACCAGATCAAGAAATATTGGAGTTTATTAGAGATCTTGGAGTTTTTTGAAGCAACATAGTTTTCCATAAATCAGGCATAGAATGTTTCTCCAGGCTTTTTGGAAAACAGGTGACCTGAAAATAAATAAGTCACCAAAATGAGAGCAATACTCTTAAATCAACCATGAGCTTGAGCTGTTTCAGTGGCTATTCACTACAGGACTTTGCATATTTTTTCAATAATGTGCAATGAAAGGAGTTATGTCTTTATCTTAAAATGTATTTATTATATCATATAAAACATTTAATATGATCCTATGCTATATAAGTAAACTGTAGAAAGAATAATAAATTAATTACTAGGAGTGAACATAATCCACTTAATTAATTTATCACCTGAACTTCCTTTTAACATATACTGCTGCTGGTATCAAGTTCTAAAGTGTTATATTTAAAATCTGTTCTATTTCTAGAAGCAAAAATGAGACTTGAGTAGCATTTTGGATATGGAGATTTGCTAAACAAATTAGCTGTAAGGCTTCCCACATAATAATATTTCTTTGACTTTCAAATTGTGGCCTCACTTTTATAAAGCATATGCTGCACATGGAAATACTTTGTAACTCTTTGGAAGTGAAATGAAAGTATATTTTAAGATTTAAAAATGTCAGAATATTCTTTCCTGATTTTTCTATTTCCTAAATTAATGCAAAGGGAAAGATTCACAGCTGCAGCTGTCATAAGACAAGGACAGTGACTGAGAATGTGTAGTTTTTTCCTTTTTTTTCTTTTTCTTCCTTTTGCTAAGTTTAATGGAAAGTATTGTATGATTATATAATTCCTGGAAGTAGGAAATTTAATTTGTGATATTACCCTTCACATACTAGCAGATTTCCCTAAGGGGACTAGAAAACAGCTTAACTCACAGTTTGTAAGTACTGCATTTACAATGAATGCGTTGCCCAGGACTCCTGGTGTTGTCTGTGGTGTTCAGGAAATCACTTAGACTCCGCTCCCATCTCACTCCATTTACGGGTGGGAAATTTCATCTGGAGAAAGATGTAATTCATCTGTTCCGAGTGGTGTTACATTCCCTCATGTCTGCCTAGCATACTTGACTCAAAAGCACAAAGAGAACCCTGCTAATTTAAAGCTACAAAATTCCCCCCTTGCCCTCCTCCCTAGAGCCAGGCCAGGCCAGGCAGGCAGACATTTGCGTTGCTCTCATCTGAAACCTGCTTTCTAGGATCGAGTTCTATTTAACAAAATCTAGGTTATTTTCAGGGCCTTGGGTGACTTGTGGTGGCCTCACTTTCTTGAACTCTGTTAGAGGGGCAGGGTGAGTTGAGGATTTGGTCTTCTGCTACAGGTTTTAATTCTGCCAAGAAAGCCGTGTAGTAGCTCCTTACATCTGATACCTGTGCTCCACTTGCCAGCAATTGTGGGGAACCAGGTGTGATAATCTTGGTGTTCCCATATAGTCTTGTGTTTTTGTGTACCTCTGATTCAGAAAGACGGGGTGTTACAAATACAAGCAGCAGGAAGAAATCTGTAGTATTTAGAAGTCAAACTCCCCTGTCCCCTTCTTTCCATTTGCCCTGAAGACCACAGCCAGCTGTGATTTCTATAGCAGTGGAAAAGAAATTGCATGATAATTTCTAAACATTTCCTGGAGCAAGAGAATGAACAAGATACAGATATGAATTGCAAAACCAGTACATTATCAGTTTAAAATATGAAAAAAATGAAAGTAACCCAGAATAACATTATTAAATGTTATTTCAGTTTATCCTTTTTTTTCCCCGCCTCGCTTCTTCACCAGAGGCAATAAAAGTCACTTTCTCTACAAGATCCCACTCAGTCAGTCCCAGATGACAACTTTCTTTTCACCACCATCAATGACAGTGTCTTAACCACACTTGCACAGAAAGCTAATTGAATCTTTCAAAATGCCAAGCAGACAGCTCAGGATTGCTCTCATTAAGTATAAGTATCACCTCATGCCAAAGATTTAGGGCTCTTATTGACCCTATTCTAGAAAAGAGAAGATGTAGTGCTTGGAATAAGGATATGTCTAGGCTGGTGAACTTCTAAGATATCTGCTCCCATCTATGAATCTGTTTTTCCTCTAAGATAATCTGGACTGCATTATCTAAAGCAATTATTGTATTTGTAAGAAACTCACAATATTTTGACTAAAAAAAGGGGAAAAAATCTTGAACATTTTCTGCCCATGTCTTTTCTTAGCTCTGTTGATATGCAGGAGTGAGATCTTTCTTAAAGTCCTATTCTGTTACTGCTTGGTTCTACTTTGGCATTATTCTTCTATGACTGCTTTTATCTGCCCTTCTTTTCTTGCTTTATAATACATATAGAGTTACTGAAACAGGGTCCTACTACTGATTTTTGTGTTTCTGTAATGTACAAATGAAATTTGCATAGAGTTTAGCTCAGATCTCTTAACATTGGGTTGCTCACAGTTCCCCATTCCCAGATAATGAAAAAAAAAAGCATAATATATCTTTGCTCTGTAAGGAATGACACTCATCTGTCAGAACAGTCCACTATTCTTAAAACAGCTCCTGGGAAATTTCCTATTTATTTTCATCAGTTTTGGCTATATTAAGAACAGTAGTTCATGTGAGATACAAGCTGCAGTAGTATGTTCAAAAGGTGGTGGGAACTGCTCTGAGTTAGATTGAAAACGGAATACATCCTTTGTCAAAAGCATGAATATCGGCCAGAGATTTATTCCTCAAAATAGACCTTTAATTTTCACCAAGTCGCGTTAGCTATAACCTTTGGGCTTGTAATGCAAATATATCTACTGACATGGAAACCCACAATTCACTTTCTTTCTTTCTTTATGCATTTTGTTTATTATTTGAAACGGTTTCTAAAAATTTCTAGGAGAAGTACATCCTTTCTTGGTGTCAGCTTTCAGTCAAATGACAAATATCTCAAAGAGTGTTTGTCTAATGATATACTCTCATAGAAATTATATTGTGAACATTCAATATTATTATGAACATTCAATAAAAAGAAGGATATTAATATTCATGTTTGACTATCTGATGGTCTAGCACTCTTTGTTTCTGATGTATTTTTTTGGATGTTATTCTTTACTTTTCAGTGAATGTTTTATTTAGCCTCCTGGTTGCTTTTTTCAGTAGGTTGTTTTTGACTTTGTCTTTTTTTTTTCCTTCCTAAAACATAAAATTTATCACATTATGTAGTCTATACGTATGTTGTTTAGTTGGTCTTCCATCTCATAGTCTGCTCTTTCTGTTGCTTTCTAAAGGGTCCTGAATAAGGAATTTGTAGGTTGTGTACTTTTTTATTCACTTTAGTGGAGTTACACATTTCTATGCATTTAGCTTATATGACAGAGATATTTTTATTCACTTACAAATGCTGTGGTGTGTGCACTTGTTTCAGTGCAAATAACAACCATTACTCAAACACAGAGACTAAACAAAAATCACAAAGCAAAAAAATTTTCAAATAATAAACAAAATGTGGAAAGAATGAAAGTAAATGATTGGTTTCTATGTCTATAAATACGGTTTGAATCATTCAGCTACAGCAGTTATGGTTACCATAAGGGAACTCCATAGCAAAAAGCCCCACAAGCATTAGCAATGCTGATAGACAGTTTGAATATGTTTCTAGCAAAATAAAATATGTTTTATGTATTTTTTTAATATTTATTCTAAGGCAAACTTCTCTGAGGCTTAACCTTAAAGATAGTTGTGTTATACTGCTACATTGTGTAAAATTACATAAGATTTATTAAAAATTCAAAAACGGTAGCATGCTACATAATACACATGAAGATATTTTGCTTAAGCATTATTCTAAAAATATTTTAATTTTTATCATCCATTTGTTCCTTTTGGTGTACACTACTCACTTATATAAATATGACCATTGATGCAAAATGTACAGTTCCAGGTTTGTCACTTTTGTTCTTGGTGTGGCTTCTGTAGTTGAATTATACACTTAAAAAACCATTGACCCAGAAAGACATAATTAATTTTATTTTTCAAACTCACAAAATTTTATATGTTTTTACAAAATGAGGATACTCATCAGACTTTGCAGTCCTGTTAAATAGAGACAATTGTCGCCACAGACGACAAGTACTGTATAGGAAGTGCTTCTTAACCACATTGACAGTGACAGTGAAAACTTGAAGAGCTAGTCTGCCCATTTGGGAAGGCCACTTAAATCACTAATGCCTAGAACTTTAATAGGCATTAAACATGCTTCAGATACAGGCCATTTAAATTTTATGACTGCCCCACACTAGTGTGCTGTCACACAAACCTTCCTCTCTGAATCGTGAGAAAGAGAGACAGATCCTTATAGTGACAAACCTACTTAATATCCATCTATATATAAACTTATCTGGTTATTTATAAAACTATATAAGGTTTCTAACTTATATTTGTATCTCTTTCTCTCAGCAACCATGCCTTCTGCTATTTCGAGTTGATAGTTGATACCCAAATAAATTCTGTTTGCTATATTCAGCTCAACTTTATTTTTGGTCTCTTATAACTAACGGCTCTGGGTCTTGTCAGTTTAACCTTGAAATTACCTTCTATTTGCCACATAGGACAATACAGATCCACGCCATCCATTACAGTAGACGTGATACGCTTATGAAAGGGTAACAGGAGTCTGCAATCGTGGACAAGAAAAAAGTTCAGAATGAAGTCTTCGTGTTATAGATGAAGTGGAAGAGTGGACAATGTGTTCCCTTTGACAGGTCAAAAAATCAGGAGAGTCATATTCTAACATTTTCACCAGCTTCCTGAAACCTGCAGTTCTAGAAATGGGCTGTAGATTTATTTTTTTCAGTCCTAAATTGGGATGGGGGATGAAATTTATCTCATCTAACTTCAGACCACTCCAGTGGAGATGTCAGTAGCAGAGTTGGTCACCCCAAACCCTTTTTACAGTCACATGGACATAGAGTTACAGGAGGGTAAGACTCACATGCTTTATATGAGATGGATGTCCACTGATTATCCAACACAGAGGTCTCTACATGGGATGAGAGGATTTCTAGTCTTAAACCCTCATGTTCAGGCTTAAATTGTCTTCATCATCAGTTAAAACTAATGGAAGTTACAGATATTCCATGCTACTCAAAATCAGAGTTCATTTCTGACATACATAATTTGTAGTGATTCTTCTGTGGTCATGCTGTGAAAAATGCTCTCATCTCTTATCACCAGTATGTCACAGAAAGTAGTGATAAAAATACGTATTTATGTATGAAGTCAGCTATAAAGCAGTTTTAGTAGTTGATAAACTCTGTAGCCATTTCATCATCACAAATGTATTCATATCTCCTGAGACCTTTCAGATTCCATACAGCAATGTGATCCATGGATCACAGCCGATAATAAGCTAACTCTTACAAAGTCATAAAATCATAGAATGGCTTAGGCTGGAAGGGACCTTAGATACTGATCATTTTAATCCAGCCTCCCTGCCACCAGGGACACCACCTCTCGACTAGATCAGGCAATACATGGAGACTGAACGGAATCGAACCCTCGTCCTTGGACTTGTTAGCACCACACTCAACAGACTGAGCTAACCGGCCTCCAAAGTGTCAGCACAAGTACAGGATTGTATTCAAGTTTACTTTAAATGCTGGCCTTGTTTAGCAGCTGAAGTTGATTCAGAAATGTATTCTATTTGAAAAACTAATGCAGTATAAAATACACAATGTTTTACTGGGATGTTTTACAGATCTACCCATTTTAAAAGTTTCTCTTTCTCTAGTAGAGTGGTAGTTTGCTAAGAAGTAAAATGATATACGGACAGATATATGGACACAGTCTTTTCAGAAATGAGATTTATGTTTTCTCCCATCAAACAATAGATGTCAAATCTACGTGTGATGGAGAGTACGCTGCATGTCTGTACAGGACAGAAAAAAGACATGGAAACAGTTTTGACTCCATGTTCCAGAGAGGTTGATATAATCTGATAAAGGTTTTATGAGAGGCTTAAGAAAGGGTAAAGAGAGAATATAGATGGCTTGGAAGGAAGGGGAAAAGGAAGAAGTGGACCCAACATGTCTCAACTGTGACATGACATGAAGGAGTACGGCACAAGTTGAAGCAAAACAAAACTTCCTCTCCTGAGCCTCTGGAAAACGGTAGTTTTCTGAGATAATGAGATTATGCCTTGAGTGTATCAAGGACTTCACCATATCAGGCAAAAACAGATGAAATATCTCTTCCTTTTGGAAGGATTATTTACAACTGTGATCTATGGTTAAATATCACATCTAATGAAAGAAAAGAAATGAAGAGACTGGAACAAAGATTGAGGTTTGAGGTACTAAGATGGCTAGAGAGCAAGAAACCTAAACACCTTAGCTTTGTGTGGACTGACTGGATGATGATACTGTTCTTTAGCATAACCAATGGAAATAAATGAAAAATCATTCTTTTTGCTCTGAAAAGCTATGCATATACTCAGTTTACTCCATTGCTACTACAGATGTATGACTTGAACAGACTATCCTGGACTAATTCCAACAGACTAGATCATTAAGCTAATATTTGTGTGAATGTGTGGATGCTTGAGTGTTAAAAGTAAGTTCCTTCCATCATAACAAAACATAACTAGTTTGATTTCTCAAGATATAAATATGATTGAAGGAGTTTGCAGAATCTCATTATATTGGATTGGGAAAAGCACACACGTATTGAAATGGCTACTTCAACTGAGTAGATGCTAATGAGCTGTAGGATGTTTTCCTTTATCAGTTTTACCAGGCACACTGTGTAGCAAAGGAAGAAACCACAGTATAAGTGAAAATCAGGTTTTTCTGTTCAGATGCCCTACTATGTGTCTTTGACCGTGAATTACATACAAGGCAAAGTTTTTTCACTGTGAACAGGGTAAAATATTTGAAGAAGTAGCCCAAAAAATCTTGATCACATGAGTATTCAAAACTCAGCAAGTGTCTGATCAGGCTGGTTTAACTGGACCATTTCAAGCAAAGGTTGGAATAGATGCTTGCCAAATTTCCTTTCCAACCTCATTTATTCTATAATTAGAAAGGTCTGGGATTGATTGTACATCTAGGGCAAAAACATCCACTTCAGGGTGAAAACCAAACTGAAATGCAAGAGACTGTACTTTTTCAAAAACCTATGCAAAACATAGGTAAGAATATTTTCCTTCAGGTCAAAGTTAATTGTTCTACTTTAAGTTTCTGATGTATTCAATATTCACTTCAAGTTCAAAATGTACTGATAGTTAAATAAAAGACATCTAAGTAGATTTTATTCTCAACTTTTAAGTTAAAGTTGGATCAGAAAGCATCAATCTTTACAGTTGCCTGTTTTTTTCCATGATGGACGGAGAGATGGCAATGAAAAATACTGAATACTGACAAATGTTGAGTGCTGACAAAGGCAGGGGTAAAATAAAGACTGGACTTCAGCAAAGCATTTGACACTATTTCCTGCAGATTTTTCCAGGACAAATTGACAAGATGAGTAAGAAATTGGCTTGCAGGCTACACACGTTAAGGTGATGAGCACTGTTTTTTATGCAGGTGTGGTGGTTTGGCCCTGGCCAGAGGCCAGGCACTCACCAAAGCTGCTCTATCACTCCCCTTTTAGATGGACAGGGGAGAGGGAAGATGTAAAAAGAGGCCCGTGGGTTAAGATAAAAAAGCAGTTTAATAAAGCAACAGCAAATACCGCGCACGGAAGCAAAGCAAAACAAAGATTATTCTCTACTTCCCATCAGCAGGCGATGTCCGGCCGCTTTTGTAGGAAACAGGGCTCCAGTACGCGTAGCGGTTGCTCGGGAGGACAAGCATGAAACAGTGAATGCCCCCCCACTTCCCTCTTCCTTCTCCCTTTTATGTCTGAGCTGACGTCATATGGTATGGAATACCCCTTTGGTCTGTTTGGGTCAGCTGGCCCGGCTGTATCCCCTCCCAAGATGTTACCCACCCCCAGTCTACTGTTGGGGGAACGTTGGAAAAAAAACAAAACCACAGCCTTGGTGCTCTGTGAGCACTGCTCAGCAGTAGCCAAAACACTGGGGTGCTATCAACACCCTTCTAGCTACCACTCCAAGGAGAAAAACAAAAACAACCAGCACTGAGAGAGCTGCTATAGGAAGATTGACTCCACCTCAGCCTGACCCAATACAGCAGGCTGGCAGCTTGTCACAAGTGGGGTCCCTTAAAGGATCAATACCAGACCTCACACTGTTCAACATCTTCATAAATCATCTAGATGATGGGACTGAAAGCACCCTTAGCAGCTTTGATGATGAAATTAAACTGGGTGAGAAGGTGGACACGTCAGAAGACAGAGCTCTCTCTCAGAGCAACATGGATGGGCTGCAAGAATGAGTTAAGAAGAACCATACAAAGTTTAACAAAAAACAATTGCAAAGTCCTGCACCTGGAACAACAAAACTAAATAACCCAGCACAGAGTAGGATCCATGTGGTGGGAGAGCAGCCTTGCTGAAAGGCTCCCGAGGTCCTGGTGGACAGTAAGCTGAACAGGGCTCAGCACTGCACTGCTGCAGCAATGAAGACAAATTGGATCCTGGACTGAATCTGCATTACTAGCAGGGACAGAGGTGTGATCACTCCACTCTACTTAGTGCTCACTAGGCCACATCTAGGGTACAGTGCACAGCTGTCATCCCTACAATTCGAAACAATGTGAACAGACTGAGTAGGGTCCAAATAAGGGCCACAAAGCAGGTCAAAGGAGTGAAGAATCTGACCAATCAGGAAAGACTGACAGAGTTGTCTTTTCTGCGAAGAGAAAAGAGAGAAGAGAAGAGAAGAGAAGAGAAGAGAAGAGAAGAGAAGAGAAGAGAAGAGAAGAGAAGAGAAGAGAAGAGAAGAGAAGAGAAGAGAAGAGAAGAGAAGAGAAGAGAAGAGAAGAGAAGAGAAGAGAAGAGAAGAGAAGAGAAGAGAAGAGAAGAGAAGAGAAGAGAAGAGAAGAGAAGAGAAGAGAAGAGAAGAGAAGAGAAGAGAAGAGAAGAGAAGAGAAGAGAAGAGAAGAGAAGAGAAGAGAAGAGAAGAGAAGAGAAGAGAAGAGAAGAGAAGAGAAGAGAAGAGAAGAGAAGAGAAGAGAAGAGAAGAGAAAAGGCTTAGATGGGAGGTTTTCAAGATACAATTTGGCAAGGTACTACCTGGCCTCATCTAGGCTCCCTTTCCCATGAAAGACTGGACCACATGATGTTTCAATGTCTGTTCCAAACTGGGATACTCTATGGTTCTGTGGAAAAGTATATTTAACATCACATGGAATGGATCTGTGTAGTAAGGTATTGCTTCATTGGGGAGCATGTGGTAAACAGCTGGTTTCAGCAAAGACTTGTTAGGATTTGGCATGTGCTCTCTGCTTACTGCCTATATTAACTGTTCCCCACCAGCTCTCAAACTCACTGAACAGCTCTCACAGAGCAACAAGAACATACTCTTCCTTGAAACAACTTTCACTGCAGTTGCTTCTCTGGCACAAAAATTGCAAACAAAGAGACTCTTTCCAACATTCCTTTCATTGTCAATCCTTCTACACAGGTTACAGGAGAAAAGTTTCACTGGGTTTGATACGAAGAGTAGGATAATTAAAGAAAAGATCATGGAGCCGAACTGGAAGAACTGACAATTTGGAAGGAAGAAAGGAAGAAAAGGAAAGTTTGCAAATATTGGTCCATGTTCCTCTCTGTCTGTTGAGACTGAAACCAGTAATCTCAAAACTCTGTTTCTCTTATTGTTTGAAAATAAACTACCTTATGTCCCTTGCTCATGATAGAGGCAGAACTAAACAGGAAATGATTTTTCCTTGCTATGAGTTCCTCTCTCAGCTCATGCTGCCATGACTGTTAAAAATATTTAAAGTCTCTGTTGATACTGAGTATATGGTCACTGGGAATTTTGCAATTCCATGAGATGAAGCCTTGAACCACTCTCCTTGTCAAACAGTTCAGGAATTTAATCTTAAATGTCTTATTTTCAAAAATTGTATTTGTGAAGATGGCTCAACTTTTCCTGGCCCCTAGTACTTCAGTCTCTGCTCTGACACGCATGTGTTTACAACTGGAAAAATTAATGACATTTCAGCTGTTCCCTAGTAAGAAAACCTTACTGGAGTTGAACGCTAAGAGTCTGCAAATCACTCAAGTACAGACCACCTTCCAATATGTGACTAATAGAGTTGTATTTTGCTGAGATCTTATGTTTTGCTTCATCTTATCTTTATGTTTCTGTAGGGGAGAGATAATATCTAAGAGTCTCAAGGAATGATTCAAAATGGTCGTTGACAGAATCACAGTGTGATGTATTGCAATTTACTAGAGAAACCAGGGAAGGATGCACTTTGTGTCTGTGGTGGCAACTTTCTGGCAACCTTCTCATGTTGCCTGTAGTAAAAAAAAAAACCAACAAAAAGCTTCTGGGATTATTTATTTATTATTCTGACTGAGGGCTGAACCACCCTGGAGGGATCCTGCCACCTCCTGAATGAATTACTTCTGACATTTCACTTGTAATCTGAAACATGGAACCAAATCTTGTTTCAGGCAAGTTTTAGTAGCTGCTTTCCTGCACGAAACATACGTTATGTAGAAAAAGCAAAGGTTGGGAAGGGAAAACCAAGTTCTACTACTGGTATGGATGCCTAGCATTTTCCTTCCCTTTCTTGTTCTCGTAATTTGGTAATTACCCATAAAAAACTGGATGTTTTTGTGGGTGCCTTTGTTTACAGTTTCATAGATGTTTCAACTTTTGTTTGAGTGCAGTTGGTATAGTGAGTTAAACACAAGTCAGATCTTAGTCCGTTTAAGCACGGGAATATAACACAGGACCACCTTCCTGTTCCTTTATGTAAGAGCTGAGGAACATGTCCTAAGACCTGAAGGTAACAAGTGTCATTAGGCCTTATAAAATGAAATGGAATCTCTGATACTGAACTCATTGCACCTCCTCTTTAAATCAGGCCATGGCTCCACAGTTACTTTATATCATAGAATGGCCTAGGCTGGAAGGGACCTTAGAGATTATCTAATCCAATCTCCCTGTCATGGGCAGGGCCGCCACCTCTCGACTAGACCCGGCAACATATGGGGACCGAGGACATCCAAACCTGTAGCTTTTTATTTATCTTTTACATTGTATTAAGCATTATTTTTTTTAGATGAAGACTGGATATTTGAGGTCTAACTCAACTACTGTAAGCCAAGAACAATCAAAAACATATACTGTGGTGCTTTTCAAGTTTTCTTCCTAATTTACGAAGACTGTGTGGGAGAAGACAACAATCTGTACTCAGGAGAAATGCAGTGAATCAGCCTGTTCTTTATGGTGAAATGTTCTTTTACACAGCTGCTGTACCTTGGAGAAAAAAACAAATAAACTCCAGATTCTACTTTAATCAATCTTCTTTTTTCTTTAAAAAAAAAGTTAAGCTGTTGTTCTTAAAACAAAAACACTGCTCAACAACGGAATCTGCAGTCTACAGTCTTATTGCAATATTTGGTATTGTTTTGAAAAACTGTTTAACATCCCCCTCCCTTTCTCTTTGGCTGCAGGACCAATACTGACTAATCAGACTAGAATATTATGGAATTTAGGCAAAGGCACGAAGAGAGAATAATGCAGAGACCTATTGTCCTAGGGAAGAATCTAGGAGCGGTTTTTCCCTAAGTGCCACAGAATGCAAGCAGCACTAGTTGAGATGCCTTTTTAGGAAATTCAGTGTCATCTGCATACTCAGCTGGCCAGCTAGAGGCAGAGAGAAGCAAGCACAGCCCTTTCTGCCTTTCTATCCTCTGCTGTGCAAAACACTAGTGAGTGATAACCATGTCTTGCTTTGCTCTGTTACTGTGCAAGAGTGTAAGAGGTGACAGAACAGGTACTTGTGCCCACAGAGTCACCATAAAGAGGCACCTGGAGAAATCACGATCAGTCTGATGTGGCCTGAGTTGAATTATCACCCTTTGTCTCTGCTCTAGGAAGTAAAAGACAGTACAAAAATGAGCTGGTAACCTCAACAACAGCATAGAGCGGTGACTGTTCCTCTACACCTTTTCTGGAACAGAAACTAACCGAGGAATTAACACAGATGTCCTCAACATGACTGAAGACTGACAGTTTTCAGTTTCACCCTGTCCTTATTACCTAACCAGTGTCACTGTGCTGTGAGCATAGCAACATGGATTTTAACCTGATGTAAAATCTGAGGCATCTTGGGATTGCATGACTCAGGAGACTACTTGAATGGTCATGTACTCTGACATCTCTTGTACTTGTCTTAGTGTGAGACATTCCAGGAGTAAGGCTGAAAGCTCTCAATTTCTAGAAACTTTCACTAGTGATGTCTTTGCTGGGCACAGTCTTCTGCGGTTCAGATCTCTCTGAAGGCACAGTAGGATAACTTTTTTTACCTTCTGGTCTCACCAGATACAGTGATGGCCTGGCAAAGCTGGTGACCTCAATAACAATTGTTCTTGTTAACTGTGGACATCTGCTGCAAGTCTCAAGGGACTTCTAATGTTTTTAGCAATGCCTTCATTCCAGATTGCTGTTGTGACTACACATATTTGTATTTTAATTTATATGAGGAGAAAAAGTTTCAAACATACTTTCTTAGTGGCAGATCTAGCCTTGGTTACTGTGCCTTATATGGCTGTTTCAGCCACAGGGAGATTCAGTAATCGAAAAAGGCCAGTTCCTATCATCCACATGACAGAGGACACCAAGAACGTCATGTTCATGCTCAGAATTCTTTCCTGGCTCTCTGACAATAGCAACATGAGGTATAAAGCACTAGCTGCATTAGGTAGGAAATGGCCACTCATCATTTCTGACCTTGCTCTCCCAGACGCAAAACTCATTGGAGCTGAAAGCAGAACCTTCACATTTGCAATACATTCCTCCCACTCTCAGCCTCCTCCAAACACACCTTAGAGGAAATTTAGCATCAGGCAACATGAGCTACTAACTGCATTCCTCAGAGCAAGCTCTGCCTTGCAGCAGAATAAGAAATCCTACCTCGCGGAACAGATTTGTAAAGGTACTCTGTGAAAAGTCAGTAGGAATTAGGTACCAAGGCATATCTACAGGTCCTATTCAGTGAGGATTTGGATCTGGGCACCTAAAATCTTTCTCATGTCCTCAACTTCACTTGGGTTTGCCCTGTTTCTTCTCCATCTGCAAAGTGTGGAACAAAGACAACAGTTTTCTTTTGTGCCTTTTTGCAGGTATTCTACATGCTCCAGTTTACATCAGTTACATATACACCTTTCTCATCAGGGCAAAATAGTTCATGAATTCAGATTCATGCACTCTTCCCTACTGCTTGAGTTAAAAATTTTCAGAAGCTTGACCCGAAAAGTAACAGGGCTAAAATGATGATTCACTTTCTTGTGTTGACAGTTTGTTTTACTAAGCGTTGCAATAGTTCAACTTTTCCCAGCAACATCCAAATACATACAGATGCAGCTGATATTGTAGCATTGTAAGCTTTTGTTATTTTGTTTAAATTCCTATGGGAGTCCAGCTGCAAAGTGGAAATTCAGATAAACCTGAATACCAAGGTCAGGTATTTACATGCCTAGGTTCAGTGTGGGAAACTAAAAACACGGGGTGGAATTTTACTCCAACCTTTTCCTTCCCTGACATTCAGGGTTGCAACATCTATTCATGTTGGTGTTAATGACTTTGTGCCCAAAAAAGACCCAGCAAGTGACAGATTGTTAATGATTATGTAGGGTGATCATCTTTCAAATGCTTCTAAAGTATCTTTTTATTGTTATTGGTATCATACATTGTTGTGTGTCATAGCACTGACCAAATTTCAATCCCATTACTCACAAACAGCCTTTTATCTGAGAAGAAATTGAACTGCTTTGTCTAGGTAGAGCAGCGAATCCTTCAGTGGGGGAAAAGAATTAATTCTTCTGTTTGCAGTAGACATGGAAATATTTTCCTTCAGTCATGGAATACAAAGACTAGTATATTATTACGAACTTTAGTTTCTATATATTAGCTGAAATTTAAGCATAAATAAGACATGACAATGGCCAAAGTGTTGCAAAGACTTAGGCAGATGTTGAATTTTAGACACACGGGTTGTACGGTGAACTTCAACAAGGATACTAACAAATATGTAAGCGAAAAGCGATACTGATATTGAGGGAGAAGAAAGCCAAACACTATTGTCTGAGTTGTTACTCCGGGCTGTGGGTAAGTAACAACATTGTTGATGTACTGACATGTTTCCCAGGCATAGCTCAGAATCCATCTTTCATTTAGTTTTCTGAAAGAACTCCTGCAACAAGTATAATACAAGTTTCTGTGGGATGCATAGGCCTTCCTTTCCTTTACGTTCTCACTTCCATTTTTCATTTGTGTGTTGTGGTTGTGTTGGGAGTGAATTGGGGTCCTGATAGTGGCAGTGGGTGCTCAAACAAACAACAAGTTCTGCTCAACCCTGCAGCACAGAGAGGTTGAGGGCGAGTACTGAAGCTGAGTCAATGTGCTCCAACTGAGAGATTCAGTGGGAATACGTCAGCATCAGAAAAAAGAGATGGTTGGAAATGCATCTGAGCTCCAGGGTGGACTATTTTAAGTATGAAGAATGAATTATATCTGACCTCAGAATTAGCCTGCAGGTTGGACACTCTTCTGTATGCATGACAGGACTGTCAAGTACTGCGAACAGACATGTGAATGCATGAGGCTAGGAGAGCTGGGCTTCAGATCCAGTTTCTTTTCCTTGGAGGCTGCCACCTTAATTGCTTGGCTCTTTTGGAGCACATGAAGGGGAGCAGCAGAATTAAGGGGGGAGCTAAAGATTTACTTACTCTTTTTTTACCTGAAAATCTTGAAAAATCTCAGTTTCATCCCAATATGGAATAGAAAACTGTTTTTCGACTTGAACATATTCCTGGAATTGGAGTAAATGGTTTCCTACTCATTTCTATTCACCATTCTGCGTTCTTTCTATTTACAAACATAGATTTCAGATTGTGAAATCTGAAGTCCAAACATCTTTGAACAGTGGTCTTCCCAGGAGATACTTACTATGACTGCTCATAGGTGAGGGAAGATGGCAGGCAGTTGCCTTTTAAAAGGCATCCCACTGCTTTCCTTTCTTCATTTTCACAATATTCCTTTGGCCTTCGACTAACGCCAGCCATTTAGGAGAAGGAAAAAAAAAGTGAAAGCCTGTCATAAATAATTATATAGTACTGCAGTCCTCTTAAAAATGTTCAGCAGTTAGTTTTGAAGCATGCCAGCACTAATACACAACCGTTAAAGTGCTTCAAGTTATTTGCTTTTTGTGTAGTGGTGAATTTTTCCACTGGTGTTTTTTATTAGATGAAAACAATGCAACTGACTGGGAGCCAAGAAGATCCTGTATTCTAATCCATATGAGACAAGGATTTGACTGAGAACTTGTCATTGTAAGCATGGTTGCCAAGGCCAAGAGAAAGAAAAAAAAGAGAAACAATGTGAGTAGATAGGGGAAAAATACACAAATGTCCACTGATTGTGTAATTGACACCTCTGTTGAATGAACTGGGACAAGATAATTCACAGTATGATGATTTTATTAGATTTGGAATAATGCTAATTAAGTAAGTAGCCATTGCAGCCAAATACTCCTTCTTCCAACCATTTTTCTCTTCACTGTTCTCTAGAATCCCGTTATTGCATTCTTAGATTCAGATCTTGTTGTAGTTATCCATGCCTTTTCTACCTTTAAATTAATCTAACATAGTATGCTGTATGGGAATCATTTGCAAAGATGTTCTGGAAAACATGCTACTGCAGCATATAGCTGGCTTCTTACTGAGCAGCAGAGAGTGTTACCTTGGTGCTCCGTGATCAGCACTGTCTCTTATTCATTTCCATGTGGCATTTAAAGTGTTGCTTTTAACTACTGAACTGAAATAGGCATCTTTTACCTAGTTAACTTAAGAATCTATCTCTGCTGTGCAATGCTATTGCTAGAAAAGATGAAAGCTAAAATACTTAATTCTTTTATATTTATCATCAAAATTTGACATCTGGTAAGCTTGACTTGACTGGTGTCAACAATTTTAACGTCAAGATACAGAAGAAGTAAGAAATATTGAACTGGAAAAAGAGAGAAAAAAAGATAAAATCTTTTTCATAATGCATTATTTTTACACTTAGACAACATTTAACATTATGGGGAGCCAACAGTGCTGTGGAAGAAGTTTTGCCAGTTTATCTGATTAAAAAAGTACTAAGAAGTATTTATTATCAGTCTTTTATTACAGTTCTTTGTGAGACTGAACAAAACTGGGTAAAAATATCTTCCCCGTCACGTGGCTGGGAATCATTTGCATTGGTTGTAGGTTGCCTCTGCATGAAAATGAAATGCTGAATTTAGACCAGCAGCATGCTTAGTTCAAGCCTCCCAAACCCTGAACGTCCTCACAGAGGAAAAATTCTCTTCATATAACTTCAGCGCTTACAAAATGAGTCAGAGGACCAGAAATGAATTTCCTGTAAATCTTGAGAATTACTCTGGGTAGGCAAATATCTTATACAAAGTATTTAAGAATGCTGCTGTATAAACCACAGTTCGCCTCTGATTTTGGCCATGCAAATAACTTGATCAGAAAGATGGGTCCAGATAGTTGCACCTTCACTCCCTTCCCAGAGTCTAAGATGCAATAAAGTTTTAGAAGGATAAAATAGTTTGAACTACATGGTATTCAGCCAAATTGGAGTTCAGTAAGAATAGATATGTAACCGTCTGTACCTATCTGTGTAGACGTGTCCTAAATTCATTTACTTGCAAACATTGGGGCAAGAGAAATGCAGGTAGCAGAAGAGTTTAAAGGCTCAGGTAAATGTAATATTCAGGAAGTGGCTTTAAGAGAAAAGGGAGGTGTGTGGTACAAAGGACACATAAGAATTTATAGAACAGTAAGAAATATTTAAAGGTAACATCAATAGGAAGAGCAATACGTGCATAAAAAACGAACACATCTAAACAGACAGAACAGAAATACTATTGCATGAGCCTGAGACCTATTGTACCATTTGTACACAAAATTAGGAATTAACTGGAATTCATTTGAGGGGTGAAGAACAGACCAGTTCCAGTTCTAGTAGGTATAGGAGAGGCTCATAAACAGTGGAAGATGGTCTTACTGAGAACATCAGAAGGATGGAAACAAGAAAGTACTTAGAGTCAAGCCAAGGTGCTTTTCCCAGGTGCTTCAAATGTAAATAATTTAAAATTTATTTTATTTATTTTATTTTATTCAATTATTTTAGAATTCTGGCTAGAGTTTATTTTTTTTTGTCCCAAATGATTGCTGATCATTACATATGAGCAATAAAAAATGTGACTGTGTGGGCTGACTATAATGAAGCTGGGATTTTGTGTTCATTCATCACAAGATGTAACTCTTAAGTGCATCTGTTATCTGTTTCAAGATATTTTTTCTTATGTGTTGCTTTGCAGATAATCGAGTTGAGGATCTTTGTAGAAAATCATCAGGATGAAAGGTACATTGAAGCTTCAGTGCCATGTCTCTGTGGTGGGCTCAGTCATGACAGAAGAATTACAGAAGAATAGAGTTTACCTCGTAGAGATTTAGTCATACAGGTTTTAGCACGCAATTTCAGTCAGTCATCAGGGCCCTATCTATTAATGCTGCATGGAAATAGAGAACTGGCATGTGAAGGTGCTTATCCCTCTGCAGTTAATGTAGAGAAATTAAATAGTAGCTTATGTGAGACACTTCCAAATGACTGATAACATAAATCCCACTATAGGAATGCAACAAAAATCTCTCTGCTTAGGTTAAAGCCTCCAAGAAGACCTTCAAGGAGAGAGGAACATACAGGTCTTGCAAACAGCTAATGACATTTTGGGTACAGACCTCAGCAGGTACCTAAAAAGCTTCAGTCTCAGCCATCAGGCTGTTCCTCCTCACTGGAAAAAGAGGCATATGGTAACAAAAGCCTGTGTGCAAAAAAGCCTGGCCTCATCTAAAGCTCTCTAGTCATGTCTTTCTTATGTGTAATTACTGTGAACTTCAGAATCGACATACATAAGCAGAGAGCTGCTGACACAAGGGGAGGGAATGGAGGTAGGGCATAAGCTTGAACATGGACACATACGTGAATTACTGCCGCTTATAGAGACTTGTATCAATATTCTCTTTGCAAACAGCAGAAGCTGTTTAAGGAAATACCTTCTCAGCTGTTTGCTTACTGTTCCTGTAACTGTGCTGGTAGAAGGGAACATGTACATGTTGGTAGCTCCCATTCACAGACCTGCATTTTCATACAAGACTGCTTTTATTATTAATATCAGCCAAGATGCTGGATCTGATGTTCCCATTAGGAAGATGTGGGCACAGGCTCAATTATTCTGTCATGAGGAGACAGAAGGAAATGGTGGGCAGTGGAAGGCTGTAACTTAACAGCCCAACATCGACCAGAGATGTTTTGTCAAAGTCTTAAATCAATGCAGAATCTGACTGTTCATCTCCTTCAAAAGTCTCTATCATAAATTTGCAAGCATTGTAATCAGAGGTTTGCTTCTGGTAGGCGACATGTTTTCTGCTAGAGCAGGATGCTGATGACAGGGATCTAAAGCCTACACAAGAATTAAATACCTGACTCCAATTGACTTTTAGTTTAACATAGTATTTAGTGTTACTAAGCATTGGGCTCTGTCCCTTTCAAAGGTTTCCCCGTAGACCTCAATGTGTAATTTTTCAATATATTTCTGAGACGAGTTTAGTCTTCTCCTAGAAATTGGTGTTCTATTTTTGCATATTCAGATCTCTGTATCAGTATCATTCGAGTTTGGAGAGGCCAACTGTTCCCTCTGTTTTCGTATGAAGATAGAATGAATCAGTGTTACTTCCACCCGTATTGCTGTTCCCCCAAATGCTTTCACAGATGTACTAGGAACATAGAGTTCTGTGGTCTATAACAGTATTATCCTAGACTGGGCTGCTTTCAAAAACCACCCTGTAGGAACTGTGCAATTTTAAGTAACTTAAGGCTGGTAGGAGTTATCACATGTTGCATAAGGAAAGATCCCATGAGGGTGCTCAGGTGATAGCAAATCTGTAAGAGGAAAAAAAACAACACAGAAGCAAGTAGACTCCCAGCAATCTGCTTTGCATCCTTCAGGAAAGAAACTCACTGTGTCTCCAAGACTGGCCAGCCCAGTACTTACTAGTGACGTAAAGGAAATGCTACTGACTGGCATATCATCTCTTTACAAATTCTTATGCACATTTTAGCTTGCTATCGGGAAGGCTTTTACCACTTCATATATTCTTTTCTCATCAGAAATACTCTAAAAATCTAGCATATACTCCTAGGTATTAGTAGACCACTGATTTTATATCCATCCTGCTGTGAGAATGAGTTCATACCACAACATCACTGTACATCACTTGTACTAGCTCAGCACAGGTATCAGTGTGAGCTCAGAATGGAACAACTAATTAAATCTACATTCCTGATGTGAGATGTACTGAAGATAACAAAGTATAGTGGCTTGGTGACCTTTAACCTTTGCAGGGATGGGCTTTTTTTTTCTTGACACTCCAATAGCAATAACATCAGTTAAGAATAAAGCAAAAATTAACAGTTAAGAATAAAATGAAGGCCATGTAAGCCTTCTCTATCTGTGAGACATTTAGGCTCCACCAGCTGTGCTGGCTTGCTTCCTACATCTGGGCTTCAGAATGGGTAACAAGAAAACTCTGAGAGAGCTATTTTAAGAACTCTGGCACCAAGCAGAGTGGGGGGAAAAAAAAAAGTAGAAGAAAAAAATCCCAACCTTCCACTTCTTTACTGAAATCAGTCTGTTGAAAGCATTTCTGTTTGGCTGCCACAGTTCGCCAGGCAGCCTAATGTGCCAGCTATTAGTACCCAGCAGAGAGCATGTTTGCAGCTATTCAGCAAAACTATCACATGTCCTTAGCCAAGGAAAGAGGGATCAGCTGCCGAACGCTGAAGCTGATGAAGAGCAGAGCTATTAAAGCAAGCAATAAAAAAAATCCCAACACAACCCAGAATGGAGACTGATTTTTATTATTATTTTTTTAACCTAATGGATGACATTTATAACTGGAAAGTATGAGTCACAGTGAGCTGTGCCAGCATGGGGTCTTTATGATATTTTCATCTTTCCTTTTCTTCTTCCTTGGCTAGGACCACTCTGTCTTGTTGATTTGTAAGTTTTACATTCCCTGTAGTGCTTGAGAGATGGGTGCACATGTGTGTTTGTGCGTTTGTGTGTGTGTGTAAGTAGTGACCGTAGCTCAGTGAAATGAAAGTGTTAAACTACTCAGAAATTTTGTAGTGAGTAGTGAGTCTACTTTACAGTGCTGGGACCTCTTAGATAAATTATTGCTGCCAAAGTGTTATTGCTGCCAAATGTGGCAGTGACGTGAGTGTGGGAGGCAACCACCCACTTGCTAGTGAGGACAAAATGGACAAGACTCTGTCTCTGCAACCACTAATCTCGTCCAAAAGGCTTTAAAAACAGAGAACTGTTTGTCCCTTTGTAACACGTGAGCAAATAAAATCCGTTTGCTACAGAGCTCCTCTGTAATGCTGTACCTCTAGCATGTAGCTGAGAAACAAAATTCTACTACTTGTTGCAATGACATTAGAGTCTGGTTACCTCAGAAAAAAACCATGCCTGATTCCAGATGATGATTCCAAAAAGTTCTCTTTGCATTACAAGATCAGCCCTGCAGCAGTTCGCAGGAACCCCTAGTATGGGCCAGCATTTTTTCAATGACAACTTCTTGGACCCTGTAACATCCTGTCGCAGGATTCACTTTGGGACAAGCCAATTCCCATTAGCAGGGTAATCCCCCCAACCCATGCAAAGCAATGTCACCTAGACATGACTGCTTGGGCTGGGTCTTCCCATGAATTCCTGAGGACGTGGGGAGATGTGAGGCACCGGCAAAGACTTCGCCTCCCTTTTCCCACAGCTGATATGGGTCATGCTCAGTGCAGCTGAAAATTGAGCCCTCAGGCAGGGAGCTATAATGAATTCACTAGATTAGGCAATGAAAGCCAGTGTGAACAAAACAACCAGCTGGCTCAAGAATATTTCGTGCTAGTGTAAAAATGCTACAGGAGGGGAGGGGGAAAACTGTCCCTTTTCATTGCTTCGAAGATCATGCCTGTCTTTTCTTCTATATACATTGTTATAGCCCATATAGAGCTGTGAAACTGAAAAGGAATAAAGGTATTTTCATCCTCTATGTGCTGTTATATGCTATAACCATTAAAAATAGTAGACTGTGTTCTCATATAAGAATGTGATGCACCTTGGTAAAAGACAGTTCACAGAGGAATTCTATCTGAAACTCTGGGATGCCACTTTTTAAAATTATTTCTTTTATAATGAGCATTGCAGTTATTTTTTAATTCTGGACAATTAAAAGTCTTTAGAAGTATTTATAATTACAATTTCTAAAGAATGTGAAAAAGTATCCCAGAATCAGAAACTGAAAAGGTGTTTGACCTTTATTACTGGAAGTGGAACAATAATTTCAACATAGACTAGTATGAGAGTAGACTCCACATTATTTTTTTTTGTCCTACAACTAGGGTTGTGTTGAAAACCTATGCTCTAAAATGTTGTTTTTCCTTTAGCTGAGAGATGTCTTTTCATATGTGAGCCAACCCACCCACACTCTTCCTGTGATTATCCTCAAGAAATGGGAAGAAAATTCCATACAATGTGTATACCCGATAGCATCGCATTTACACTTCAAGCATAGTTTCACTTGATTAATAGTTTCCCTTCCTTTCCAGTTCCAATGTATTCTCATGAGGTGTTTTTGGAAAATTCATGGCAATTACTGTGCTGGAAGAATCTCTCCTATGGATGCCACTCTTACCACAGAAAAGACGTAGGTAAAAAGAGCCTCACATTTGGCATTTGAAGGAGTGAAAGGCAACACTTAGGAATTCCTGTATGGCATCACTCTTACAATCTCCTAAGGAAATCCACCATAAAATACAGTATGTGCTAAGAACAGGCTGGGCCACCTAAATATGGATTGCTTTTGGCTTCAGCTATTCAGAAATCCCCAGAACAGGTGCCAAATTAAGTCACCCTACTAGCTGTTTTCCATGGCTGAAGGTCAGTAATAGTTAACACGGAGAGGAATTTGCATAGCACATCTAGCAATTCAAGAATACCAGGGCTGCTCTAAAACACCAATACATTCTTACCTCAGAAAACCTCAAGTGCGGAGCAGTTTATCTTTCCTTTGACATGGAAGCGGGTTACAGCTTACAAGGAAAATATATTCGTCTTTCGTATGAATGTTATCTTATGCCACATTTCTCATCTATTTATAACTAAAACATTCCAGATTAGAACTATTAGATGTAAATATATAACAATCTGACAGAAGGCAAAATATTCCATAAATCTGATTTGGAAAAGGGAAATATTCATTCATATATAACTGACTAATGGTTCTACAGTTGCAATTTCAGGAACATGATTTTCTGAAAGAACTGCTGACAACCCAAGTTAAACTTTGAAGATGAGTATGTTTAGCCATAATTTTGCTCTCATTTAAATCTTACTTTGTTGTCTTCTTGTTTCTTATTGCCTTCTTTGTTTCTTAGAACACTTGCATAAATAGAGAATTTTTGTTACTTGAAAGCTTTTTGATCTCCTTTTCATTTCCCACCTGCAATTAGAACTCTTTTTTGGTGACATCACCAATTACATGCAGTGAAAAGAATTTTGATCAATGGCAAAATAAAGACTTATTGACATCAAGAGGAAAATAGCCAGCTGTAATTGATGAACTCCCAAAAGTCTGCTTGCATGCAAGAATCATAAATAAGAAAGAATACAATCAGAGAAATACAGAAAATACTCTGTGCAAGCTATGCAGTGAGAAGTCAATGCACAGAATTGAAAATCTCAGGAAGGTGGTTGGTAATACAAAGTTAAATATGTAACCTGGTTAGCTAGAGAATACTGACAAGCACATTCTGGAAAATCTTCAGGTTAACATGGAGTGTAGTTTATCTTACAGTTATAGATCATTATTGCAATACCGAGTTTTTAGACAAATTTGCTGTATCTTTGAATGAGGTACACAGAGATTCCATAATAACCCCTAAAATAACAACAGCAGGCATATACAGTCTTGCAGTCAGAGCTGGTTTGTGCTCACAATCACAATGGTGTTTCCCATAGCACTTAAACAAGTGCTTTTGTACTAATAAGCATGAATAATGTTAAGGCTTTCCACTGTACTTTGAACTTAACAGCTTATCACTTCATAGTAGAGATGATCCAAATGCATTCTCTGGTTTAAAAGCAGTTGCCCTCTGGAACAACTTAATAGATGTTCCTAATTCACACACCAAGTTACTGATGCCTAGAAATCTCTTTCATGTACAGGTTATATCTGCTGTAAGTCCATGAAAGCTAGTGTGAGTTACACCGCTGCAAATACAAAAGAAAAGCAGGTTCTATATCTGTTTAGAATGACATTTTTTTTGGAAAACTCATGAACTCTGCAGTATGGACTCACTCTTAAAGGTCTTTTCTAACCTAAACACTTCTATGATTCTGTAAAATAACCAAAACATATTTGGTCTAAAGCAGACTTCTTGAGAGTTCAGATACACAGTGTATGTAAACAAGGTGGTGGAAACCGTTACTAGCCTATCCCCAGTCTTCTGATAGTCTTACACACAAAGAGAGATGGAAACCAGAAAGTGATTTTGAAACTATCTCTGATTTTGCGAGACACATTTTATCTATGACCCTCTAAAAAATGTCAACAACATCATACCTGCCTTTCTTGATCTTTGAATCAATACCATCTGGCTGTGTAAGATACTGGCAAATACATTTTATGTTCGAGCAGATTCTTTGAGGACTGTCATAAGTGACTTTTCATGTGGAGTAACATTTATGTGACATTTACAGTTTCTGGCAAAAGTAGGCACTAACATGCCTGAGAGTGCCACTCTTTTTCCCCTGAGAGGATGAACTTCAGAATGATTCCTTCACCAAAGAAGACGAAGAGTTTGTTTTACAGTAGACTTTTATGTCACACATCTTATTTAAAATCACATGTGTAGTCACTAAAGGGAACAGTGTGACATCTTTGACTGCAGCCGTCAATACAGTGATATCAATTAGCTCCACTTCGCTTTGGATTGTCCAGATGACACAGTTCCTCAGCTTTCTTCATGCTGGGTTGTGATTATTGCTTCAGTGAGAGGTAATTACCTGAAGCACATCTGAGAGAAGCTGGCAGACTGTCTGAGAGGGGTACTGCCTGAAACTGAAGGAGCAATTTCCTTCCTTTTAGCCAAGCTTGTGAATTGAGAGTATCTTCTGGCACCTTTAGGTGTATTTTGATACTTTGGCAGAAACATTAGCTAGGGAATAGTATTCTGTTTGGTTTTGGTTTTGTTCTGTTTTGTTTTGTTTTATTTTATTTACAAACTAAATGATCATTGAGGTAAACTTCCAACCTGGCATTCTATGATTCTATGATACGTCCAAAGGCAGACTTCCAGCTCTTTTGCTTATCCAGAGTAAGCAGTTGTAGAATCCGGGTTTGAAAATCATTTGAAACTTCATCAAGAGTAAAAAATGGTCTTCTACTGCATTATTGTCTAACAGCTATCCTGAGTTCCACTTCTATTCTGGATGCCCATTAATCATTAGCTTTTTAGTTCAATGTATCTAAAAGATACTTGTGTCTCTTAAAAGGCAACACGTTAAGATCACCAGAGGAATTCATGCTCATGGTTGTCACATTTGGAGTTCTGGATAGATGAACTTCTACCCTAGTGTGATCTTTAGTTCTTGGCCTAGCGTCATGATTACCAGTGAACACTATTAATATAAACTATAAAAACTTAGTTTTTTATTTAGATGAAAATTGTCTAGTTTTTGCACATTTATTTGAAATTTTGTCAGTTTGTTTTTCATCAATAAAGTGAATTATTGTATAATGTGTATATTCATCCAGAATATTTGAAGCAGGTGTATTGTATAAATTCATCAAATAATAGCTTAAATTGCATAAGCTTTATAGATATTAAACCCAAGTTTTTACAGGAAAATGCCTATTTAATGGCCAGTGAAAAAACTAAGGCATGACTGTGATTTATCAGGCACAGTCACCTGATGGTCTTATTTTAATCATTTGTGCTGAGAAGATAACGTTACTTCGTTCTGCAGCACAACGGAATGAAGCTATTTCACAAGCTGATGCAAACTCAAGTAGTTAGCTGTAATAATTTATTGGGTTCAGTTCTTCACTGTTATGCAATGACACACAACTGTCTTACCAGGTCAGAGAGTGTTTTTCTCTTTAGTTCACTGTTAAGGGTATATTATAATCTCTGTATTAGTTTTCCTGAACAGAACACATATCCGTAATAAATGCTTTGGCAATGTATTCAGACAACAGGCAGCATGGCTTGTCAGTTTTAACAGGCTATCCTTGTCTGATGCTGCTAGGGCAGGATGAGGACTGAATAAGCACTCTTCCATTGAGAAACTGTCCAAGATCTCACTTCCCTTGGTGATTTCAGTTAAAGCACCTCTTAAGAGCTTAACAGAGTGGATGGCAGTATGTATGAAGCCAAGTTTTATAGCAGAGGCCTGTTCCAAAGACAAGCCTGTTCGATAGTAGACTTAAGTGATTTCACAGTGATTTCTGGGATTTTACACTAAGCCTTCAATGTAAAATTTTTTCTCACTGCGATTTAACAGAGTGAGGATACAAGACAGACATTTCAAACACATTTCTTTTGAGTGGAAGGCCTTGTATCTAGTGGCTATATTTTTATCGTCTTCTAGTCAAGTGTCATCTTTCACCATTGCATTAACCTGTACTACTGACACTGTCATTGCTTTTGTTTCTGTGAAAAGGCAGAAATTGTCTATTAAATCAACTAGTGTATGCCTGAGTATAAATGATGAAGACTGTTCTGCTAACTTACTTGGATGTCAGTTTGTAAACATAGCCAGATATCTAAAATTTTACAGTACTGGCCAAGTTTGGATAAACATCTGTGAGAGCAAGCTTTCTTATCAGTTTCCAGCACTTCCACTTGGCATCTCATCTGGAAATACCAGAAGAAAAGCCTTTATGTTAGAGCACTGTCATTTCCAGCTCTAATCCCTGGTGAAAATCGGAGGTGCCAAAGTACTTTTGCTTATGTAGGGTTCAGTGTAAGTTCAGTTCCAAACACGGGCTATGATTTCTTTTGTGTTTCTTCCCTGAAGTCTGGGAGGAGAATTGGTTTGTAAGTACTGTATTTTTTTTTTTATACAAACTGGGACAACTTTGGTTTCTAATTCCTATCTGTGGATGTGACTCAAGCTAATAGTTTTGAAAAAGACTGTTGCTTTTACATACGTTAATTGTCAGGTTTTATGTAAAAGAGAAAGGAATTTGTTAAGGTGTTGGATAGAACTTTAAATTATTAAGTCTAACCTTTTTCCACAAAATGCATAACTATCTTCTTTTGCTTGAGGAGATTTGAGAAACATTTGTTTAGATCCCCAAAGACTACCCTGATCACTGCACTTCACCCAGTCTGGGAGTGGGAAGGAGGAGAGTCTTCTTGGCCGCTTTTGATGAAGTTACTTCACTTTGAATAAAATAATACGAACTAGATGAAGAGGCTTAATACACATCTCTCTATATTCAGTCAAGATCTTAAGCAAATAGACAGTTTTGTTCTCAATGTTTACCTCAGTTAATATTTAAATGAGTGCATATGAAGTGGAGCAATTTTAGTTGGAGATGTAGAGCAGACCCTCCAGTCCAAACCATGTAACATTCAGATATTAGATGATGCTTGCAGAATGTGTGAGTTCAGGACCTCTGGAAGCAGATGTGGAATGTGAGTTTAAGGCTTTCAAGACCCTGCTGAGTGCTCTTCTGAGCACCTCTTCCAGCAGTTTTTCTCTTTGTATAATGACCGATCTACCAGCCATGTTCTGGGTGTTTAGTTGGATATTTAGTTCATAAAGACATGGTTTGGGAGATCCTGCACATGCTGACAAGCATATATTTGAGGTAAAATAGGAGCTGAGCTTGGTCAATTCTCTTCTTCAGTCAATGAAGGCACTGTCAGAAAGTCATTCATCCTATGTACCTCAGGATCACACCTTAAGATAGGATGAGTGGTCTTTTGAAAGTGTCTACTCCACAGTAGGAATCTAGACATATAGCTTCAATTCTATCAATTTTTAGGGTAACCATTAGCCTATCTTGTCAAAGTGAATACATTTCCAAAATTCAGACCTCTATACTGTTTGATAACAGTTTGTGGAGTCTTTGAAAATTAAAGCTTTGAATGTCAGCAAGGACAGTAGCTGATCCTGCAATCTTTTTGTGCTGTAGTTCCCTATACCGGTTCTGTATCCACTCTCCCTAGGCTTCTGGTCAGCTCTTTTGGTGCTGTTTTAAGACAAACAAACAATAATCTTTATTTTTTTTCATAAAATGGTTTCACATAAAAATACTGTGTGAAAGTAAAAATTATATGCCTTCAAAACCTCTGATAAAGTTCATAAATGTATTTTTTATGTCTTGATTTCTTTCTTGCCCAAATATCCAAACCAATATGCTTTGCCAGTTTGATATAGGTGTGCAGATAGATTGTTTGGGAAAGATAGCATGACTCTTCTAACAACATTTTCAGTTTTGCCTCCAAATTAAACATGTCGATTACATTTGAAAATAGCAAAGTTGCAACATCTGTAATTATTTTATCAGTTTTAATTTTTAAAGCTTAAATTAAAGAATCGGTAAATCATTCTGTTCTTCATTTTGATTAACTCCCACTCATTCTTAATTCAGGACTTTATGTGAAAAATGGAGCAGAGAAGAATTTTGTGTTCTCATATAGAGGTGATATGTGGAAAACATGTTCCTGTTGCCAGATTCCGAAAGCTAGATTGGAATACTGTATCATCAATATAGTAGTATAGGAGCAGTCAGCATGGTTTTTCCAAGTGGAAGTCATGATTGACCAATCTGATAGCCTTTTATGAAGACCTAACCACGTGGATAGATGATGGCAGAACAGAAGACATGGTTTGTAAAGCATTTGACACTGTCTCCCACAGTATTCTCGTAGTTAAACTGAGGAAGTGTGGTCTGGATGATCAGGTAATAAGGTGATTTGTGAACTGGTTAAAGGAAAGAAGTCAGGGAGTTGTGGTCAATGGCACAGACTCTAGTGGAGTCCCTCAGGGGTCAGTACTGAGACCAGTACTATTCAATATATTAATCAATGATCTGGATGAGGGATAGGAGTGCACTGTCAGCAAGTTTGTTGATGATACAAAACTGGGAGGAGTGGCTAAAACACCAGATGGCTGTGCTGCCATTCACCAAGACCTGGACAAGCTGGAAAGTTGAGTGGGGAGAAATTTTATGAAATATAACAAGGGCAAGTATAGAGTCTTGTATCTGGGAAAGAATAACCTCATGTGCCAGTATAGGTTGGAGACTGACCTATTGGAGACCAGAGCAGAGGAAAGGGACCTGGGGGTTCTGGTGGACAGCAGGATAACCATGGGCCAGTAATGTGCCCTAGTGGCCAAGAAGGCCAATGGCATCCTGGGGTGTATTAGAAGGGAGGTGGCTAGTAGGTGGACAGAGGTTCTCCTCTCCCTACTCTACTCTGGTGAGGCCACATCTGGAATATTGTGTCCAGTTCTGGGCCCCTCAGCTTAAGAGAGACAGGGAACTGCTTGAGAGAGTCCAGTGCAGAGCCACAAACATGATGAAGGGAGTGGAGCATCTCCCTTATGAGGAAAGGCTAAAGGAGCTGGGTGACCTTATATATGTTTGCAAATATGTAAAGGGTGAGTGTCAGGAGGACGGAGCCAGGCTCTTCTCAGTGATGTCCAATGACAGGACAAGGAGCAATGAGTACAAGCTGGAGCATACGAGGTTCCACAAAAACATTAGCAAAACCTTTTTCACTGTGAGGGTGACAGAGCACTGGCACAGGCTGCCCAGGGAGGTTGTGGAGTCTCCTTCTCTGAAGATATTCAAAACCCACCTGGACAAGTTCCTGTGTGACCTACTGTAGGTGATCCTGCTTTGGCAGGGGTTTGGACTAGATGATCTTTCAAGGAACCTTCCAACCCCTAATATTCTATGATTCTGTGATTCTGGGATTCTGTGATTCTGTGAGTAAAGTGAATCAAGATTTTCCTGCTGCCTGAAAATTGATGATGAGTGTTACCAGAAGGTCACCTAAGGTAACACAGCTGTTTTAGCTCAGTGTAGCTTCATTGCCTAGAAAACAAGAGTCTTGACTTACCTTCTGTCTGAAATTGCTTTTTTTCTGGTGTATGCATTTTCTTGAATTCATTAAATGTGTGGATTGTACTTGTGAGTTGTCTGTATGTGGAACAGTGTGGAAACAGGGAATGATACAACAACCAGTTGTTCACTAAGCCAGTTATCATGGCATTTCTCATGCCTTCCTGTGAATTTCAGCTCCTTGACTAAGGGAGAAACAGTCTTTGAATACCAACATCATCAAGAGATGTGTTCAATATGGGCTATATACTGCTGTGCTTGTAATCCTTGACCTACTCTGTGAGCTGGCAAAGGGACAGACTCTTTCCAGTCCCTAACCATTCATTTGGCTCACTCAGGGTCAAATTTATTCTAAGAGCAGTTGATTACCTGTCTGGAATAAGTAAATTTCAGAGAAGGCCAAGGAAACAAAGCTGAAACACATCTGTTCAGATCACACTGCCAATGAAGTTTGTGAAATGAGATATTTTTCTAGTAGAAAATCCCAATTGCTCCTTTCCTTCTGCATAAAGTATGTTTTTCCAAGAATTTAATTAACTGATATTTATGTTTCTTAATACGTTCCTTCTATTACTAACATTATAGCCAAGCGGACAACCTATGCATCAGGTGTTTCTTCTTTTATCAGGCTTTCAAACAAGTGCAGTGTGGCATTAGTTGTTTGACAAGACCATACATACCACCCATTGCTAATTCTTCTTCAAAGTGGCAGTTGAATTAACACAAGCTTTAAGTGGGCGTTATGTGTTCATTTGCACATTTTCTGCTGCTGCTTGGGACTGGTTTAGCTGCAAACTGCTACACATGAAAGGACTAGGGCACCTGTACAGAGCGTTACAGAAATGGCAGATGCTTCAGATATCTATGCATAAATTCATGCAACACACTCAGGTCATTAGTTTTAAATGTTTGGGGGCAGACAGATACAATTTTTCTCTCTTTCTCTACCCACAGTCTCACCCACCACCAGCTCTAGACAGACATA
The DNA here is from genome assembly GCF_000703405.1 of Apaloderma vittatum. Taxonomy (NCBI): domain Eukaryota; kingdom Metazoa; phylum Chordata; class Aves; order Trogoniformes; family Trogonidae; genus Apaloderma; species Apaloderma vittatum. Next base: position 9,199 of record NW_009695446.1, on the reverse strand, counting down.
CTAAATTAGCACCCTCTAAAACTTCATCATCATGAGTCATGTTTCAGCTTTTTGTCATTTTTCTCTGCTATTATTCAGGTGAGATATTTGTTTGAAATATACCTAGGATACACTAGTCATAAAAGGCTTTTTTTCTTTTGCATTTAACCAAGAAAACTGAAGCTGGAAAATACAAACAGTTGCAACATTTTCTTCTCTACAGAGTCCTGATGCAGTACCTCCAGCCTGAACAACTTCACACATAATGCTTCTACTGAGCATGCTGAAATAGATTTGTTAAAGTGCTTCCTTAGAAAAAAATAAGTTTAACCCAACTGTATCATTGTCTGCTATTATCTAGACAAGATTTTTCAATTTCAATTCAGATTTTTTTGGCAGAAGTTCCCCTGATAGCTCTCAAATACTATTTGTTTCTTTTTTTTTGCATAAGCATCATTTGTAGAAAAAAAAAATAGTACTGTGCCTCCCTGAATTCAGATTAAATCAGGTAATATATGCTATTTCTAGTTCTGGAAAACATTATATTCTCTTATCTTCTGCCTGGAAATTACTTTGCATGTTTGTTTGTTTTTTTCCCAGAGAATATTAACACATAATTTTTTGGTGATGTGTGCAGTGCTAATTTCCAAGACCACATAGGAGCAAAAGCAAAGTGTGTGCTGTTTGTTTTGGTGGCTTCTCCAGTCACTGCACAGCAAGAGTAGTGCTCATTTATGAACTGCTCTTCATTTTGTATGTTACCAGTGTGACCACTCTGTGCAAGTTGTTTCACACACAGAACTGTAGATGCGTGTTTAATCTCTTACCTCAATGAGATCACTTCATAAAGAAATGCATGAAGGGGATTACATAAAAATGTGTTGGGCTTTGGTTTTTTGTTTGTTTTTTTTCTGGCCTACATTTTATATAGTATATGTTGGGACAGCTTAGGCATTTTGTAATAACATTTATGTGTACACTTTCACTTTGAAACATCCTTCTCTACAGACTATGGTTAGTATGTATGAAAACCCATTGACTGTATCACTGAAGACAGGTCAAATATAGAATGTCATGCAAGGTGGCAGAGCTAAAAATTAGATTGTGACCAACAGTGTTTTAAATTGCACTGTAAGGTAAAGAATATTTCTAATATCTCCCAATAACAACCCAGTACAAACTGCATCCACTCTTTTTGGTAACACTGATTTACTGAGTCAGGCTGTAGATGTGAGAGATGATAAGAAGGGTAGCTGACAAACTGCAGAAACCACTGTAAGAACAGAAGCAAGAAGGCTGATGTACATATTTTGAAGACAGTAATTACATGTATGAAATCTGTCTCTGGACATACTTTCCATTGTAAATCATGCCTTATAAATTTTCTTTTGCTTCTTGGCTAGTATAATGTTTTATATATTTTCCTACCACAACCAGATTGCTATTTATGAACTCTACTTGATAAAGTAAACTATTAGCACTTGAGCTTCACTTTGAAATGTTAAACATGCATTTATTAGAGATAAATAACTTTTTTATATTCTCCGACATTTTTTCTTCATGTTATTGGCTACTTAGTTTAATGACATATTTGTCCCTGGATATAATTTTAAATATGCTCATCAGAAATGATTTGGCTGTAGTAACTGAATGATAAATTGTCAGGTTGCCTTTTATCAGTATGTGAAATGTCCCTGTTTGACATTCTGAAAATCATCTTTGGAAACAATTACTTCCAAACAGTGAAAGACAAATAAAACATATACTAAAACTTCTATTAGAACCAGAACAAAGCATTGTCACACTAAAAACTTTAAGAGATTTTTTCCTTTCTTAAAAAAAAAAATATTCACATTAGATTGTGCATTTTTTGAGTTCCTAGTATGTAACATACAGCATTAATTCTCATGAAGGAAACCCTCCAGTCTTTAACATGGGATGGTATTCTTTTCACCGGGACTACCTATAAGAGATGCAAGTATTTAATTTAAGCTAACCAAGCAGGCTTCATTTGCAGCTGAAACCACCATATCATCTTAATACAAGTGTCCTGGGCTAGTGCGATGAATGGCCCTCTCAAGATGCCTCCCTTTCAATTAAATGCAGACTGAGAGTCAATGACCGTCATAGATTTGATATCACGTCTAACTTTTAGATGAATAAAGTTTGAAAAGGTGAGCTCCATGTGAGTTCACATATTGATTCAACATAAAGAACTGAAAATATTTTTATTTAGAAGAAATTATAACATTAATTGCAGTATAGAATAAAATAAAATAGACAACAAAACCTTTACCCCTCCCTGGAAGTGTTGAAGGCCAGGTTGGATAAGTCTTTGAGCAACCTGGTCTAGTGGGAGATGTCCCTGCCTATGGCAAGGAGGGTTGGAAACAGATGATCTTTAACGTCCTTTCCAATCCAAACCATTCTACACTTCTATTGCACTGCAATATGATTCCATATGAAATAAGGCAACAATGAAGGAAAGAGGGCTCAATAACTAGGTAAATTATCCATCTCCTTAAAAGAGCAAAAGGGCTCTAGTTGCTTGCACTGTTCCTTAGGTAGAGTAATGATCTGCAGTTCATTCCCATCCTCCTCTATGGGAGTTTGGGCAGTAGAATCAGTGAAAGAACAAAATCATGCATTAGGAAGACATGATATTCCAGGACCACAGGGAAAATTAGAAGGACAACAACAGTCAGAAATTATGGGAAATTATTTTTTGAGTTCAATTAAGAAAAAAACAGGCCCATGCTGGTACTATTTTTTAAAAAATGTTTCTGAACTGTATCATCCTTATTTACTCATCTTGTAAAAATGCCGCTTTCTTATGAAAATTATTTCAGCATTAATTTGCTGTGTGGTTTTTTTTCTTAGTGTACTTGGTAAACTCATCTACAAAAACATTCTTTTCCAAGAACACCACTGCATATAAAATATAAACTGCCATATTATAAAGTAAGAGGAAAATATGAAAAACAGATCACTCTGGTGTTATTAACAAATTCACATTTAAATATCTATGTTCCATCCACTTAATTTTGTTGTAATTTCAGCCATGCAATTCCTGTGTTTACTAATTATTTCTATAGAGATGTTATGTATCATTAAGCAGCTGTAATGACTAGATCATGTATTTGTATCTAAGAGAGATTTTTTGGCAATAATCTTTCATCACATATGAATATCACACTAAATCAAATTATTAAATTAAATTATTGAACATCAAGGACTTTGTGTTGTTTTTTTTTCCTTCAGAAAACTAGAAAATTATCCTGAAAAACTTAGAGCTAGCTGTGGGATGTACATCTCTGTGTGCATCCAATTCTCTTGATGGTATGCATTAAGCAAAACAAATTCATAGCTACCACCGTAATGAGTTATGTGTTTGCTAATGACCAGAATAATTTTTCACAAGACCACTTTGTTAAGTGGGAATCTTAGATTATAATGTCCAAATACAAAGAATGGAACTTAAACATATGAAACCTTACGTAGTTACTCATTTGGTCAAATCTTTGCTGGTGTCATGTACTCAAGAGTTTCCAGTAGCCTCTGGAGAAACAATTTTATGACTCAGCACCTCAAAAATGAGACTATAGAAAATGGGATTGAAAAATCTAATGTAAGTAATACTGACTGACAAGTAAAGACATTTCAAAGCTCAATATTTTATTTAATATATCAGTCATTGTAAATAATGATAATTTCTGTATTTAGCTTTTGGAGGCATTTGAACTTTGCACAGATCACGTGCCATTTCTAAATTAGCTGTTTCAAATGGTCATACTTGTTAAAAGAGTTAACTCTGCGAGATCTTGCTGAAAAGCCAGCCCGAATCTTTTCCAACACGTTCCTTATGTTATTGAACTGTAACAACACAGGGACTTACTGTCATTTGGATATGGTTCTACCAGGGTCAGGGAACAACCCAGAGAATTGCTATTTATTAATATAGACAGGGGTTTATTGCTTTTTCTAAATAATGATGCTTCAAAAGTGAAATGGAAAGGAAAAAGACCCTGTAAATATGTAAAGTAGCAGTACACTCATTAAACCTAAAAGTGTTCTAAATAGAAAAAATTCTACTGAATTCAGCAGAATTGCTATCCGAGAATGCCGATCTTCAAAGCCACATGGGGATTTTGTCTGTAAACTTCCCATTAACTTTGATGTGAAAATTTCTGATGATAATGTTACTGTTTTCCTTTTGTTCAAATGATCCGTCTAGTTTTTTTAACTGAAGAGTTACTTTCTCTTAAACGTACTTCTCTGGCAAGCTCATAACATTAACCTTCCTTCAGCAGATGTTTAAGATAATTACAGACAAGACATAGCATTGAAAGCAATGATGGAGAACTATAGCTTCTCAGCTCTAGCTGATTTGACGTTTGAGAGATTTGAAAGGCTGGCAGTGATGTGGGAAGGTAGCACCAAGACAATAGGTTCTACCCGAGGGTATAGTTCAGATTATGGCATAAGGAGCAGCTGTTACACCAGATACTCGAAGACTCATCATATCATTCCTGTACCTGCTAAACTGCAGTTGTCCATCAGCTATAGCTCCTTTTTTTTTTTAGCAAAGTTCCATAGTAAAGAATAGTTAAAGAGGTAAAAAATGGGTGAATTAAAGATCATTTTTGCAGTTAAGATCCAAATAAAGGTCCTTTTATTTTACTTCTAACTGAATAAGTTTGAATGCATGGTTAAATATTATTTTAAAATTCTACATCTATCTTGTGATATAGAAGCATACTTGTACCCTCACACATATATTTGCGTGTGTATGATATACGCCCTTTTAAAAGGAAGCAAATTCAGTCATATGGTTGTGCAGTTTCTACATAATGTAATCAGCCCCAGGCTGTGTGTGTGATCTGCGATCTTGCCCTTTATTAATCTGAAAGTTTAAAGTCCATCCTAAAATAACCCCATGGCCTGGGATTCTTCTTACCCTTTATTTGTTTCCAGATTCGGACTCATAATTTGACTGAAGTTTGAATATTGTTTTCAGGATTGGTCAGGCATTTTTGTTAAGCATACACAAGTACATTTTTAAAAACCTCAGAGGCTCACCTCTTCTACTAAAGGTATTGACTATGTCTTCAACACCTTCTTATGAAATAAAGGAGATTATTGTAACAGAATTCATCTGAGAGCAAAACCAATAAGACTACATATGAGATTGTCTTGTCTCAGTGTCTAAACTCTTGATTATAAATTGGCAATTAGCTTTTTTTTCACCTCAAGAACATTATATTTCTGAAAAAAAGATGAAAAAATAGTATTTTTTTTATTTAAAAGTTTCAATCTCTGTTTCGTATGATTATATTAATGCAAAGTCCACAGTAAAATTGCCACCTGTGAAGTAAAGACTCGTAAAAAGCATGTGAAAAAAGAAATATATCATTATTAATTTGATATTGTCTCCATCAGTGCTTCTTGGATATTATGTTATAAATAAGTTAGGTATGGTCATTTACTTCACATATTGACACTTTTGGGGATGGCTAAGATATTTAAAAGCTCAGTACTGTCTATTCAGCAACTGATGATAAGATTTTTTTAAAGAGTTCTGTTGATATATAATCTTTTTCTCTCTTTTTATTCCTCCACAAAAGAGAAAGTAGCATATGATCCTTACACTAATTGATTTTTTTGCACGACTGAAAAAATCTCAGCTTGGAAACTTGGGGAAATAATGTGTGACATTTACGTAAAGTCTGCCTCTACCACAAAACATTAAAATTAATCTGGATTAAAGTCAGAGCAGAGACAAGTTTAGGTAGACGGCATCTTTCTTATTTCTTCTTCCCTAGAAGAGGCTGACTAACTCCACCTGGATTCCTTGGCAATCCTTAGTGACAGCAGTCCTGGTAGAGAGAACACACAGGCAATGAACATGCAGTAAGGCTCTTGAACATGACAGCTTGCACCTACTTCTTAAAAAAAAAAAGGAAGAAGGAATGTTCTCTTTTAAAAAGCCTGGTGTTAATGGAATATGCCCCTGTTCTGTCAAACTGCAGCATTGCTTGCACTGGGGCCCCGTTTTCTTAACATACACTGGCATAAAGTACTTTCCAAAATATCGTCTATTTTAAAGTAGTTATCTTCCTTTCTGTTCGTCAGTGAAACTTTCATAATAACTTCCTGTTACAGATGAAAGCCAATAGCATCTTTAATCTTCCCACATAAGTCTTTTCTTTTTCAATCTACCAGGAAAAAAAAAAGGTGGCTTGGTGTTCTTCTTAACATGCAAATATTTTTAAAAATACATATTAAAATGTAAATTTTAGTATTTTCAATAAATGCTGAAATATAGGCAAAAATATCTTCCATTGATCCACCCTAAGAACCTTCCCTCCACAACGTTGTTAGATAGTAACACTGCTAGAAAACATTTTAATATGTTTGACTTCATTAATTTTGCTGCAAAATCAATAACAGCATTCACTTAATAATTTTTGTTTATTCCTTGATTTTTGCAACCACGGCTCAGGAATTAGTATTTCCTTAATTCACAAGCTATCCCTTTTGTTGCTGCATACTGGGCACTTCAAAAATAAGTAATATTTGGTTTATTCTCCATTGCTCTAACAGTCTAATTAATGCTCTAGGAACAGTCAGTTCACTGTGTATGCTGGTCAATGGGCAGCTAAACTCAACAGACTTCACCCAGTGGCCATCATTTTATGATCTCTTTGTAGTTTTCACTGCCCTAGTTTTAATTTTTGTTTCATTCTTAGTTCTGCCATAAACACTAGTGGAAATTTGTCTGCCTATGTACATATTTTATATTAGACTATCATTTAATAAACTCATAAACATTAGAATTCTGAATCTGAACTGAAAACCACATTGAAGGGCCATTCTTTCCTTAAAAAATGTGACGTGCTTATGTGCCCATGGTTTACAGAAGAGTGTTAATAGTGCTTTTACTAAAAACTTCCAACCCCTCAAAGGAATGTAGCCAACACAGAGACTCTCTGTATGGGTTAGGATCTGCAGAGTGCTCTTGTGTTCTCAGTCTTCCCCACACTGCTACAGATGAGGCCGAGTAGTTTAAGCCCTTGCTTTGCAGCCCTGAGTCTTCTTTCAGGCCCTCTGTACCACGCTTCAGTACTGAAGTTGGTCCTGTGCAAAGTCTCATTTCTCTGTAACTTGAGAGCCATGTCTCCAGTGCCCGCTCCTTCCACTGGGGATGCCCTGATCTTATCTTCTATTTACCAGCAAGAGCCAGAGTCAGAACTCCTAGAAAGACCTAACTCCTTGGGACTCTGTGTTCTGTGATTATTCAGGGTCGATTAAGATATGCTGTCTCCTGTTAGAGTCTGGCTTCAGTATGGGGCATCTTTCAGACTAGAGACACACAGCGGGCAGATAACAAACAGTAAAGTTGAACTGTCCTTCAGTACTTCCCTGTTCAGGTGGAACCACATTGGGACATTTACTTGACTGAAATGAAAAGAATCTTTTTCCTTTTGGTTTTTCTCAAATTTTATGAAAAATAAAAGGAAAAAAAAAGAAGAAAAGACATGGGTTGTGGAAAAGCTTGAAAAGGGGAAAAAAAAAAAGAAAAGATCAAATGAAATTAAATTTCTTTAGAAACCCTGAGCCGGAAATAATTAGTACAACAGAGGGACTGATCAGGCAATGGTGTTTCAGAAGTGGGTATTTAGTCCTAGGAGTACCTAAGTCAAAGCTAGAGGACCAAGGAGAATGAACTAAAAATTGTGGGAGAAAGATTCCAAGCACCTTGTAGGATATACTCAGAAAAAGTGATGAGGAAACAGACAGGAAAATGTATGTGAGAGTATTTGCTGCTCTTTTCCTAAGCTTTCTCCTTCACCTAAGCCTATGTGGATCCCATGGAACAGCAGTCATCAGAGCATGTGGGAGAGTGCCTAGTTGCAGGAATCTTAAAAAGTGCTTTATGAGTGGACCATAGCAGTGGACAGAAATGTAATGTAATGTGTAATGGGGCATAGCAGTGACTAAGACAAGCAAAACTCACAGAAACAGTGATGGACCTCTGCCTTTTGGTGGACAGAGCTGCCAGATATGCAACTGAGCTCCTTCTTGCCTCTCTATTTCACCAAAACGATGCAAGTGTGTCCAGGCTCCCAAATCAATGACCTGAGGAGAGCTATTCTCATCTTGCACAAGTTTAAAGCATTTCAAGACCAGTGACCTAAAAGCAGTTGTTCTAAATCCAATGCAGGATTAGTTCATGATCTTGTCCATAGCAAGTCATGTCAATAAAGCCCATGAGAGGGACCTTTCATTTACTTTCCCTTTAACAGACTTCTCAGTGCTTCTTTTTATTATGACAGTCTTCTGCAGCCAGTGGATAAGATGGCAGAATTCCCACTCATTTACTGATTATGTATAAGTATCGTGCAAAACAATCTTTTCTTGAGATCCAGAAGGCTTTTTCTCCTGCTGTTCTTTACCTTTCTGCAAGCAACTCCTCTCCAGTTTCTAATTTTGATTATTTGTTAGAAATGCTTTTATATCAGCTGGCAAGGTGAAAATAGAACTCTATCTGCAGTAGAAGGAAATGCTCTCTTCAAAAGCATTATGCAAAAAAAAAACAACCAAAAAGGGAAATAAGCATTAAAATAAAAATATACTACAGAGTCCTTAATGTGTCTTTCCACCAACTGAAGATGTTGTGAGATGATTAATAAAAAATCCAAATAATATATTCTTAGGCAGATCACTATAATCTCTTGGGACTTGTGTGGTGTATTTATATATATATCATAATAGTCATCTTGCCCTTTCCTTGTTGTGTTGTATGAGTTTATCGACATTGGTTTTAATAGTGACATTCAAAATAGCTACCTTGGCAGTTCTTGTTACACTTCCTTGCCGTAACCAGTGGGCACCAATACATTAACCAAATAATCAAGAAAATGCTAATTCTCTTTTTTTGCATCTAATATTGCTTTTTATGAAAAGATAGATTGATTGTCAGAGAAAACATGTTGTTGCAGTAAAGATTCATCTCAAAGAATCATAATATAGTTGAATAGAGCAACCATGATAGGGAACTCCCTTCTGAAAAAGACAGGTAATTCTATGGTTTTCCCAACTCCTGACACTCCAGAATTGTGGATTAAGTCCATCCACAACACATCCAAAATAATAGCTAAAAAATGCCAACATAATTATTCTTTTTCTTTTCAGTTATAGAATCATAGAATTGTCAGGG
>NW_009695445.1:2011-3026 GCF_000703405.1 Apaloderma vittatum | reverse complement strand
TATAATATTATTATTTTATTTTTTAAACTGTTTTGTTCATTTTCAATGGAGATGTAGCATGTTTGGAACCGATCTCTCTCGGAGTCACTTTCACTGCCAGGGTTCACGCACTGTCTTCCCCGGGAAAACACGCACTTCTGCCTGGGTCTCGCCCACCTCCCGCTCGCCCCGTCACCCCCCAACTCAGCTCATTTTGGATGGGTCTTCTCGCCGAGGGAGGTCGGGGCATCATGCCAGGACAGCGGTGTGCGACACCCGGCACACCAAAATGTGGCTTTGCCTGCGAGTTTTTTCCCTGTCCTTCCCAGGAACTGATGTGATCGAATTGACCCATTCTTAAAAGTTAAACTGGAAACCCTCCAGCTGTGCGGGCTGGGGCAGTTTGCCTGAGGGTAAATTAGGGATCTCTTCCCTCCTCCACGCTCTCGCTCTCGCTGGTGCTCGCAGCCCCCCCAGGCTGTGAGTCAGCTCTGCTCTGGGGGACTGCAGGGCTGCTCCCAGATGGGGATCCTCCTTAGTTAAAAATCCGAGAAGATGTAAGAAAGGGAAAAAAGGAAAAAAAAAGAAAAAGGTGAAAGAATTGCTGCTGTGTTAGGCTCTGAGCTGGAAACGGGCAAGGTGAATGTGGGTGAGACCAGAAGTGGATTGATGTACTGGAGGAGAATGGGCGGGTGGCGGAGGGTCTGCCTTGTTAAGCACGGATGTGACAGCGGACGAGAAAAATAGCAAAGATGTTTGTTGCAAGCTACTGTGGCTGTTGCAGGGGCTGTAAAGGCAGTTTCCTTCCTCCACGGTTTTTCTCCTTTGGTTTGGTTGCAAATCCCGCTCTCGCCAGTGAGGTCTTTGATGGGCTGCTCTTGTTCCCAGTGGCGGCGCCGGGCAAGCAGCAGGTTCCCTTGCAGGCAGGCAGCCAGCAAAGGGACAGCGGTTGTTTCCTTCCCAAATAACGTGCGTGCGCCCGTGAGCGGTGCCGGGAAGCGCGATTTCTGGCTGTCGACACCCGCTGTGGGAAGGC
>NW_009695445.1:1250-1460 GCF_000703405.1 Apaloderma vittatum | reverse complement strand
CATGTCTTAGATGTGGCATCTGACTGTGAATAACATCTGCTTCTCCAGACCCTGGGGTTTGTATTTCTAGCCCATGGGCTTTTTGGTTGATAGTTTTCCCTCCCCACGTTTTGCTCAGGCTCCTCGCCTCTTTTGCCCTGCTGTGAAGCAGAAACCCGTGAAGCACACGCAGACGCGTCCTGCCGCAGGGCTCGCCGGTGGCTGCCGGCG
>NW_009695445.1:0-1168 GCF_000703405.1 Apaloderma vittatum | reverse complement strand
CAGGTTGCGAGGGGCCGAGGCGGGCAGAGTGCCCGTGTGGCCTCCGCCCTGGGTCTGGAACTGCGACTGGCAACGTGCCCCCGTGCCGGTGGCGCTTTTGCAGGTGGGGCTCCCCAGCCGCCGTCTGGGCTTGATCCATCTCTTTCTCACAGCACAAACGCAGCAGCCAGGTGTCCCGCGGGGTCGCCAGGGTCCCCTTTCTCTTTCATCTCGTGAGGATTTGCTCTTAGTCTGACCAGTGGGTGAGGGAACCCAGGCAGCCGGCTTGCAGCTAAGCAGCAACAGCCTCCGCTTTTGCAGGTTCCCCTCTCGGCCCTGCCGGAGGAGGTCTCAAAAGCGGAGAAACGGTACGTTGCTCCCCCAGCCATTGTATTCAATGCAGTAATGCCTATGCAATTCCTGTCTCCCTCGGAGACATGTATGATGTGTGTGCATGTAAGCTAGTGTATGTATACAGTACATATGCATCTGGTCTATATATTGTATATACGCACATCCCCGTACATATACACACAGTACAAAAAGATTAAAATCACATGCTTATGTATCTATAAATAAAATCCTATATATTTATATATTTCTATGTTTTCGATAGATATAAAGATATAATATAGAGATAGACTCAACCACCCTTGTGTAAGGCTGGCCCTGTGTTCTAGCACAAGGCACGTAACACTGAAGGCTTTGGACTTTGGGATAGTTTTAGCCATACACTGAGGCCTGCATTTACCTGTATCGCACTCTACGGAGAGGGGCTTTGCCGTGGCTAGGGCAGGGGGTGTCCTCACTGGCGTGTTAACCACGTGCTAAATAGGGTTTGTGCAAAAGGGGAATGTCTCGGTGGGGAAAACCGCTGAAGCGTCCTCGTCTTCTCCCAGGCAAGCATATTCGCGTGTGGACGGATACATATCCACCCTCACTTGCACTTTTCTCTCTCTGCACGGATGCGCTTGGCGGCTGTGGGTACTGGTGCGGCGAAAACGAGGTTTTCGGCAAGAGCGTGGGCTCACCCGTGGGCACCGGCCGTCGGCGCGAGTGGGGACCGGGGCGGCAGGAGAGCGACGGTGGCGCAGAGCGGAGGGAGCGGGAGCAGCACCCGCGAGAAGGAACTGTGAATTCGGAGCGATAGGGCAGCGTCCAAGCCCTGCTGGGGAGGGACGTGGAGCCG
>NW_009695444.1:358-2101 GCF_000703405.1 Apaloderma vittatum | reverse complement strand
TGTGGGGTCCCCGTTGGCAGGGTGGTGTCCCCCCCGCAGGCATCATCCCAGCTGGAGTTACCTTTGGTCTGCAGGACCCCCACGGCTTTGGGGACAGAATTCAGCCTGCAGAGGAGCAGGGAAGGGGGAGAGCGAGGAGTGATTCTGAGGGATTCAGCCAACCCTGGAGCTGGCAGCTCTGCCCGGGCACTGCCAGCGGCTCTGTCACTGCCCACGGAGAGGTGGGGGCTCAAGGACGAGGACCTCCCCTGCTGTCGCCCCCGGGCCCTGCCGAGGGGATGGAGTGGAGCACACGGGCTGCACTCGCAGCAGTGCAGGTGAAGAGCTGAAATGAGCAGTGACACAAATTTATCCTCAGCTGCCGTTCTTCTGCGGGGCATCACTACAAACAACAGCGAAAAAGCAAAAAAACGTGCTTAATTCCTGATGCAAAAGCAATGGCCATGCCCGCCAGCAGTCTGCCCAGACCCTGCGCAGGGCACAGGTTTTGTTCTCACTGGCTCTGAAGACCAGTGACCTGCTCTGCCAACAGCCTGCCACACCTGGGGACATCCGAACTACGTCCCTGTGTGCTTGGATGAAGTCTGTCAGGACATTGCCTCCTCTGGGGAGTGCAGGAGCCATGGAGGTCATTGAGCCTTCGTTGGAGACAAGTGTCCTGTCTGCTTCCCCCCCAAGCACGGGCTGCGCAGAGGGAAGAATTGGACCAGTCGGGTGCAGAGATGGGGTTGGAAACACAGGAGGCTGCTGTGCTGGGGCAGGGGTGAGCCAGGGAGGGTGCAGAGCCTTTGCTGTGCCCATCATCCAGCCACGAGGTGCCAAGAAAGTTTGCCTTTTAAATAAAAGTATAAGGAAAGAGAAAAAGAGGAAGCTGAAAAGAACAAATCTCAAGAGTCAAACAGCCCCAGCTGCCACCCCGTGGCTGGTCCCAGGAAAGGCCCGGCCTGAGCTGTGTCCAGGTGGTCCCGGGGAGCCTGGCAGGAGGCAGGACCCCGCTCCAGCCCCGCGGTCACTCACTGAGCCCTGGTTCCTCAACACTGGGCGGGAGTCGGGCTGGGCCCCAGTCGGGAGAACTGGAGCAGCGGGGCAGTGGGGATGTGGCAGGGCCTCACACACTTTCAAGACCCAATTTATTTTTCTTTTCTTTCTGGGCAGTGGATCAGGCAACAGAGATGGAGTAAAACAAGACAGTCATGGGGTTTTTTAGTAGGTGAATTTTGGATCGTTTCCCTGATCCAGGTATCTCAAAGGCTTCCGCCTCTGCAAAGTGTCCTGAGGCAGGAGCAGGGAGCTGGGGACAGTGAGGCTCATCACGAGGCTAGGACCCAGCCTGAAGTCCTGGAAGAGATCAGCCCCAGGATCCCACAGCTGCTGCCTCTCCCGCACTCTGTCACAGAGCAGGAGGCATGGAGCAGGAAGGGGGCTGCCACAGCCCCAGCACCCAGAGAGCCCCCCAGGAGCAAGGCTGGAGCTGAGCCACATATGTCGTGGCCTCTCAGCAAAGGACCGTGACATGGCGTGAGTGTCAGAGGCAAACCTCCTGCTAGAGATATTGGAGATACAGCAACGACCCCCCCTCACTGTGTGTCCCCTTCCTGATAACACAACGTGGGTCTCTTGGCTTGGACCAGGCTTTGGGTTGTGGCAAATGCCCAAGAGGTTGCACACGAGTGCAGGAGCTTGACAGCTAGAGCAGGGCAAGACATATTTGAAGCCCAGAAGTACCTGGCATAATGTGTATTT
>NW_009695444.1:0-347 GCF_000703405.1 Apaloderma vittatum | reverse complement strand
AAGTGATCAGAGGTCTGGGACAAGGACTTCTCTGTCTCCTCCCCTCTCCAATAGCCACACACAGTATCACACAATCACACCATCAGTGCTAGGGGTTCAAAGGGACCTCAAAAGATCATCTAGGGTCAGGTAGTTCCAGTCTACTCTTGAAATCTCCCAGATCCCACTGCAATCAACAGCAGGGCAGCCACCACTCAAGTATTTCGCTCAAGTATTTAGCCCTGCAGAGCACGGCCAGGCTCCTAAGATGCTCAGCACGTCATGCATTTGCTAGTTTGTGCAACAGAAGCACACGCAGGACCTTGGGCCTGGGGTTTGTTAATGGGGAAAACAAAACAGCGAACCCC
>NW_009695443.1:366-5608 GCF_000703405.1 Apaloderma vittatum | reverse complement strand
CATATCCCCCAGAGCAATGACCCCGTGTGTGCACAGCCGGACATGAGCTCCCTGTGGCTTCGCCAGAGAAAAACTGGCTCAAGACCGTCAATGTTTAAAAAATAAATATGAATTTTGCCTCCAAGGCCAGATTTTGACCCTGCATCTCCAGGGTCTGGGACTCAGATTGGATCCTCTCCCCTGGGGAAAAAAAGCCCAAGTGGAGGGAAATATGTCATCTCCCATGGGATTCAGCCCTGCCCACTCACCCTGCTCACACAGGACTGTCTCTTACCAGGCCACACGGGACATGGCGTAGGTGATGTGTGGCTGGGGACAGCCCCCAAGAGAGGACGAGGCTGCAATGGTGTAGGCACCCATGTCCTCAAAAATCAGCCACTCCCCGACCTGCAGCTCGGGCAGCTCCAGGCCGTCAGCAATGCGATCCTCCTCGCGTCCCGGGGGGCCGCGGAGGCTGCTGCTGTGTGAAGGGTGCTCTGGGCTGGGTCTCTGCAGGGGAGAGATAAAGCAGCTGAAGGTCATGAGGATGTCCCAGCACCACAGCAACCTGTCTCATCTCCCCACAGTCCAGGAGCCCACAGGCTCTAGCTACAGCTCTCCTGGGACATTGTGGCCTCTGCTCTCCTCTGGCGTGGAGCCTGGAGCCAGCCATGATGCAAGGGAGGGCAGGTCAGCTGAGGGAATGCCGCCCGATATGAGGGACTCCTCAAGCCAGGCCAGAGCCTCACCTTGTGCAGCCGAGGTCTGGGGCAGGGGCCGTCGAACAGGAGGCAGCTGAAGGCACCGTAGATGCCATCGCTGAGGTGATACACAAGGGTCTTCTTGCTGCCAGACTCTTCCTCTGGAGGGGAGCAGGGAGAGGGCTCAGGGTGGCTCAGGCACACAGGTGGGTCAGTTCCACCACCCCACCTACCATCGGAGCCAGGCTGCTCTGCAGGAACCTCTTCCCTGGCAGTGATGCTGGCAGCGAAGGTGAAGGCGGAGGTGACGTAGTATCGCCCGGGCGTCGCAATGATCTCCACCCCGCAGCCGTCTGGGAAATACAAGTCCAAGGCAGAGTTTATCGCAGCAGCGATCTGGATGGGAAGAAGATGTTCCCCCTCAGTTAGTTCAGCCCCTCTGCAAGGAGACGGACGCAGAAAGATGCTCCAGCCACGCTCTCTGCCTGCCAAGTGCAGGCGTCGGGAGCCGTGTACCTCTTCGAACCGGGCTCTGGTGTCCTCGGTCCCGGGGACCCCCCCGCCGATGTCCAAGAGGTGCATCTGGTAGCCCAGCTCTGTGCCCATCTCAAAGGCCAGCTGTGCTGCAGCCACAGACTGAGCGAAGGCCTGGGGCTCCAGACCATGGCTCCCAAGGTGAAAGCTGTGGGCACAGTCCCTGTTTCAGCAGGGTTTGCCTGTCGCCAGAGAGCAGCGAGGGGACACAGCACTGGGATTATCACTGGTGGTGATAATCTGGTGGTGCTTCTTGCACGCCACTGCAAGCCAGACTGCCTGCTTGGCCCCACGGAGCCCTCCAGACCCTCTCTGAGGGCCAGGCCTGATCAACTTCCCCAGGTCCAGCCTCCACCTCACTCCCAGACAGAGCAATCGGCGCCTCCCTCGCACACCATTCAAGGCAAAGCTCCCTACAGACCCCTCCAACAGGGGCTGAACCCTCCTACGGAAAAAGGACCATGCGCTGTACCTGACGCCAACAACCTCTACAGCCTGCTCCTTCGCTGCCTCTAGCAGGAGCCGGCAGGACTTGAGCGTGGTCCCAAACGTCGCACTTGGATGGGCAGAGGGGATGGAGTCCGCGGTGACCCCCAACAGCAGCCTGCAGAGCAAAACCACACTGTGTTGAAGGGTCTTCAAGCCTTCTGTCCCCCCACAGCCGCCTCCCCAGCTCCTCCTCCAGCCCCCTACTCCCACGACGCTGCCAGACACTTACCCCGCTCCAGGGTGGCTCCTGGCCACCTTGCTCAGCTCCACTTCGTTGTCGAAGTTCAGCAGCCGCACACCGTGGCTCGCCGCGTATTTGATGTGGGCAACCTGCTTGCAGGGGCTGCTGTAGAAGATCTTGTCACCTGGGACCCCGATGCTCTGAACCCGCGCAATCTCCGCCTGCAGGGTAAGGGCACGCATGTGGGCAGGTCCTCGGGACCCGACCATCATCGGCCCCGGGGCCCCGCCAGCTTGCAGCACTGCAGAGGGCAAACAGCCAGCAGTGCAGCCTGGGCTTTTCCAGGGAAAACCTGCAAGAGCTCAAAGGGAGCACAGTGGACTTTATCCTGGCAGGGACAGGTTCTGGCAAGAAGTGAGACCGGAAGAAGAGAAAAAAAGTGGGTTTAGCAGGTGTGGGGTTTGGTGTTTTTGTCCAGCAGAGCTGGCCTGAGCTGTCCTGACTCTTTGCACTTTCTCCTCCTGGTAACGCATCCTATTTAATTATGTAGAAGTAAGGCTTAACTTCGGTTCCTTCCTGGAAATCCAACTGAGCAGAGGGGAGCAGGGAGCTTTAGGCTCAGCCTTAAAGCCACGAAGGGTTGGATGGCTGTGGCAGTGGCACCCCAGGGATGTGCCTTGCCACCAGTCAAGCCTGCCAGCCAGGACACCAGTTCCAGAGACAGGAATGTCAGTCAAAGGGAACAAGCCTGAATCACCAGAGAGGATGGGGATTTCTGGGCTGTATCCAGAGCGTTTTGACAGCAGAGGGAGACTCCTGCCCCTGCAAGTGTCATCTAGTGAGTGGACAGAAAGGTGAGTTCTCCCACAAATGCTCAAAGGATGCTCATCCCGAGCCACTCTCTCACGACTGAGGGTACCTTGTTGGTACAGGCAAAGCCTGCCTCCAGCTCAGCCAGCAGCCGAATCACTCCTTCGCTGCAGTTGCACTTAACGGGGAAGTAGGGCTTCACACGGGGCAAGGCCTTCAGGAAACGCAGATGTTTCTTCACAATGTCCCCAAGGTCTGCCACAAAGAAGGCTTGCTGGTCGCTCTAGGAGAAAGCTGCTGTGAGTAACTGTCGCCTCCCCACGACTGCCGCTGCCAAGGGGGTGCCGGCTGCGCCGGGGAGCAGCAGAGCCGCCCTTACCGCTTGGCACAGCTCCACCAGGAGGTTCTCCAGGAGGTCTCTGGTGGTGAAGCCTTCCTCCACCATCATGAAGTTGGATTCGTTCAAATACCCATTCATGGTCAAGGTGCGTCCAGTTTAAAGCCTCCTCAGGCAGGGTGTAGCTTCTCAGTGTGTAACACACTAGAAAAAGAAAGGGAATATTAGAGGCAGGGTCCAGAACCTCCACCAGTGTACGCCACCCAGCCTGCACCCCAAGGTGCTCCCCGTCCCTCTCACGGGCCGTTCACGGCAGCACTGCCCTGGGTGCAGCTCTCTGCTGCCCTTCTCCAAACCAGCGCCTCGGCTGTGGGCTAAAGCATCTTCTCCAGAGGGAGGAGACGCATTCCTCCGCCGCTCAGGGCTTTGTTTTCACACACAGCAGCCCTGTCTTCTTCAGCAGCAGTTCAGGCTCCAACACAGTCAACAACAAAACTAACCTCACCGCAAGGCAGATGGCCCGTGTACACCAGAACGTGTCCCTTCACATACCGGCACGTAGCTAGATTTGCTGTACGTTGCAGGGGTTGAAGTTCCCTTGTGGTTTCTAGATAGCTGAAGCCTCATGGATGTACCTTGCCAGGCCCATAAGCCCCATGAAAAGGGAAATATCTTTTAAAGAGGCCACTCGCTGACACCAGCCAGCCTGAGGATGGTCCGGATCTGTGCTGTGGTTCCACTTTCAGGTCTCTCCCATGACACAAGGTGTGGAACAAGGCAACAAATTAAGCTACATGGTGTTTACTGACTTGCACACTCAGCTTTAGCTTTAAGCTTACACATTTAGCTTTAACAGTCTCCTCCCGTGGATCCAGCCCATCCCATAATGCAGGGAGCCGATGACCTAGCGCAAGCTTGAAGGAAACGTTTCCACTCCAATAATCCAGGTCTAGCTCCAGGGCTTTTACATGAACACGGTCACTCTGATCTGAAGTGAGCGTGAGACAGAGGTTTCATTTCTCGGAGCTGCGCAGCACCTCCTCCTCTGCAGAGACCTACTTACATTTCAGACGGGCACTAGGAGAAAGATCAGGCTGACCCTGGGGCAGATGGGTGTTGTAATGCATTGAGCAAGCACCACTAGGGAACTCTAGAGATGGGGAATGGGGAGAAAAAATGGGGTTAGAAGCTCTTAGAGCTTCATACTTGAGAAGGGAGAACAAGTCCTCCAGCTTTACCCTTCACTCCCCAAAGACATCAGTAACCAGCACCCAGCCTGTCCTGGTTGGGCACAGAAATTACGAGCAGTTAAGTGGGTCATTCCTGCCAGCCCTCGGCAACGTGCCCTGAACACCCTCTCCTTACCGAGGTCCAACGCCTCGCTCCTGGGTGACTAGGAGTGCTGCCAGGGGGGGCCCCCGAAGAACGCCAAGCTCCTGCAGCACCCTGAGGCGTCGCTCTTGCTGGGGGTCTGAGGTCTCTGGGGAGAAGCGGGGCAAGGATTTAGCAAGGGAAAGGGGCACTGACAGCAGGATGCCCTCCACCCACCATTCCCAAAACTCAGCATCCGAAGGCATCCCTCACCAGCCCCCTCCTCGCTGCGCCAGGCAAGACAACTTCCCCAGGAGCCCTGCACGGTCCCTCCCCACTCCGTTACCTTAGAAAGCATTTAAACAGGTTATGCCCATGGGTCTCCCAAGAGAATGAAGTAGCCCCAGCAGCAGCTGTTCGTCCTGCTCCAGTTCCCTGCCTGCCTTGAGCCCCTGGGCCAGTTACCCCTGCAGAGGGTGGGGGGGCTCTGCACCCCTTGTATCCGGGCTCTGCCTCACAACTGTAGCCATGGCAACCAAACCCAGCCACCCCATTGGCTCAGCTGCCTCTGAGCACCCTTCATCCCTTTTGGGGAATGCTCACCACCCCCTCCCAAGGCTAGGGCTGCCCCCAGCAGACACCCCAGGTTCTCACCGAGTCCCTGCCGCGCCGGCAGCTCATCCCCAGCCCGACGGTGCAGAGCACTGCCAGCCTGCCTGCAGCCCGGCACTGGTGCAAAGGCACTCGTGGCTGCATGTGTATCGCGCATGCAGGGACCCTTGGGGAAGAATGCCAAAAATACCTCTAAAATACTGCTGCCAGGGAAACGAGGCTTTCTGCAGATTAAAGGCTGAGCAGCGCCTGTTTGGCTGGGATACCGGCTGGGGGGGGGGGGCAGGG
>NW_009695443.1:0-348 GCF_000703405.1 Apaloderma vittatum | reverse complement strand
CCTTGTGCTGCTGCCGGCTTTGGTGGGCTCCCCAACAGCAGATCCAGCTCTGCCATCCATGCAAATGCTCTCCTGCTTTGTCAGCCCCGTCTTGGCCTGTATTTGTGTACTCGGAAATGGTTCCACTGCTCCATCCCACAAACACCACAGGATTTTTTTCTTTTTCTTGCTAATTTGCAATTCCCTCTCTGGTGTCGCTGAGGAAATAACGTTCTGTGCATGGAGGGGTAGGTGCCCACACTGAAGAGGTGAGAAGGACCAAATCACTCTGGGTTCCTGTATTCAGCACTGCAGACTTGACTTTGTTACAGACTCTCCTGGCAGCCAGGGCCAAGGAAGCTCCTCTCT
>NW_009695442.1:318-18933 GCF_000703405.1 Apaloderma vittatum | reverse complement strand
GTGTATATATATATATATATATATATAAAAAAGTATATATATATACTGTACATAAATATGAGTAGGATGATTTAAAGAACAATGGTGTTGGTTTCAGTATACTATAATGGTATGAGAAGTTCAGTCCAGCTTCAGAGTTATACAGATTTAGTGCTCTTGAGGGTCTTTTCTATTTCAAAGAGAAGTGACAGACTAAGTATCTTGATTAAAAATAAAAACATGGTTAACTGTAGAAAACAGTGATATAAGAAGTGTAGTTATTTTTCCATGTCCGGAATTCGTATTTAAATTCAAATAATTTTATCAAGGGGTGAAAAAATTTCCAGCTTCATCATTAGGAAAAAATAAAGAAAAAAAAAGAGGAAAGCGCCCCACAAAAATTCTCTGCCAAATGTTAGTTTTCCAGGCCAAACTTTGTGCTATCTACTTTGTGGATCTGCAGTGCATGCTTTCCCTCTCACTTCCCGAGCAGAACTCCTGCAGAGTCAGTGGACATGCTGAGCGCAGAGTGAAAACAGGCTGTGCAAGAATTATCTGCTGCATAGATCAGAGGGGAAAAGGCTGCTTAAACATGTCATTGGAGTAGCAAGGACTGGTCTAGAAGTGTGAAGAAGTATGCCAGTAATTCATGTACTAGAAAGGGTGTGATTTCATCTCCAAAGCAGGGAGGGATAGGTGAAAGGCCGGTGTTTGCAGCTCAATTTCTATAATTTCAGTAATGCTAGGAACTTTTATATTTCATTTACCTCCTCCTCTTTTCTATATAAAATTTCAGCAGATAATATGAGAATGTACCTCTTCCCTTTGCTGTGCTTCTTAGAAAGGCTTTCTAACCACAGCTTTGAATAAGGTTTCTGTCTTGCTTTTTAGGTGCTAAAGCTGCTACACTTTTTGCTAAATTACAGAAGTTTACACTTCCAAGAGTGCTTCTTCCCGCGGTTACAAAAAAGACCCTCACCTCTGGGAAGTTTGAAGGGTAGACACAGAAGACAAGGTGGTTTGGCAAATGCTAGGGAAGTTGTTAAATTATGAAGGGTTTTGATATCTAGAAAAAATAATAACTGATTTTTAATGTTTTTTAAATAAATCTTCAGCAGATGTATTTATTGGGAAATAATTGCTCTTTTATTTGTAGCAAGATTTAAAGGTCAGGACAACTGTTTCATTTTTAAATAGAATAGAGGCGCTTGAATGCTACTAATGCTATAACCTACAGTTATCCAATTATATGTTTCATTGAGGGATTGGCTGCAATCCAGGTGCAGTAGTTAGAATAAAAGGCTCCCTGTCATTTATGTGAAATAGTTCACTGCTTGCAATTGAATCTGCAGTACCTTGTCTATTATGCTTTAAAAAACCCAAACCACAAAACAGCAAACTGGAATACTCACAAATGTATTTTAATTTCTAGAATGCTGAAGTGCATGTATGTTTTTGATTTATAAGCAGGTCTTTTGTATTTAGCACTTTTCCCACTTAAAATTTTTCTGTCTTGTGGAAATACTGTTCCGTGCCGTTATTTCCCTATTGTTTGCTTTGTGTATTTGGTATGCATAGTTTTGGTGGGAAGGGTATTGCCAGAGGCGTTCTACCCTAATTTTACAATAACACTAAAATGGTCTCTCCATACCCATTTTGTGAGTTGAGTCATCATGGGAGACTGACACAGTATCTAAGCAGTGCTCAGTTTAGCTCTTGTGTGTGTTGCCTAGGCTAGCAGTTCTTGAACTTGAAAGCAGTTGAAAAATTAAAGACAAATGGTGGCTGGGCTTCCTGGGATTTGTCATAATTTGAAAATCCGAGTTGCTCCATGATACTTGCCTAGTTTTATGCGTTTGCTATGGAATATTTTGTCTTCATGACCTCTGCTTGCTAAATACTTTAATTTCTCTTCCTCTTGTCATAACTCTGCTTAAATATTCATACAACTCTGTGCACCTGTACTTTCTTTCTTGGAAAAGATGACAAATAAGAGCTAGAACTCCCCTTGTGAATATATTGAGATGCTGTCTTCTATAATCTCAGCTATCCTTTCCAAAATGAATTTGTGTTGAAAATTGGCCATTTACCATAATACAGACTTCTCTACAAAATCATAGCAATATTAGTAGCAAGTGTGCTATCGTCATGAAGATGCTGATCTTGCTATGGTTATCTCTGTCTTTTTCTCCATAGGTTATCAGTATCTACAGGTTGAACTACTACACCTCTGGAGCTTAGGTTGGGTGCAGATGACCACTTGGAAATTAAAGCTGCTGATTTGATGGGCTCAGAGAAGAACATGGTATGGTAAGAAAACATTGCACTCTCCATAGCATGAAACTCAGAGATATTTATGCAAACAAGTTGGCCAAGCACCAAGTAACACTAGAAGTGGCTTGCATTAGGTGGTGTACTTGGGTGTCTGGCTGATGAGTCTCCAGGGAGTTGGCAACAGCATATTTCCCACAGGCTTCACCCATGGAGTTTTTGCCCTGTGAGGTGTGGCCATTTTCCATGCTCTGCCTGTTCAGTTTTAATTTGATAGCTGTTTCTTTGGGCAAGTATGGGCCTAACTTATGTCAACTATAGTTCTTTCTTGTGTCCTGCTGTACTCACACTCCCCTGTGTCCTGCTGTAGTCACACTCCCCAAGCAACAAGCGAGTAGACTGAAACTTTGGGTTAACAGAAAGCATATAATTTGCCTTTATTATTCCAAGGCATGTGTCATCTCCAGTGCAGATACTACAGTGATATAAGTTACATAAATGCATCCAATAAATTAGCATTAAGGTTTGCCTTGGGCTCAGACAAGGTCATCATCAGCAGTTTTCCCTTTAAAACCTCTGATGAGGCCTCCATATATCCCTTCATACAAATGATTTGTTCTCTAAATCCAGAGTATCTCATTCCTCCTGCAAGTACAGTAACCAGATTTCTCCAAGTGGGAACTTTGGTTATATTTGTAGTTGTCACTCTCCTTGGTGCCCCTGAGAGGCAAGGAGAGAATTTGAGACCAGAACTGCGGGACATTTGGTACAGCAAGCCCAGGTGATGGGTTACACAGTGCACTCCCACAGACGCGACCATGTCTAACTCCAGTGAAGTGAAGCAGACACTCCGGTAACAGGTGAGGGCTGAAATTCAGCAGCCACTTCTAAGATAGCACCTGGCTTTGCTGAAGGGCTCATGAGATGAAATGCTGCTGTAAGTAAAGGCTGAGCAACTAACTTCAACTGCTTTTGTTTTTAGCAGTGTGTGCCAGCAGTTGATATAGTGCAACATCATCAGCCTTTTGGTCATACTAGAACTGAGCCTAGAAGAGATATTAACAGATATTGATTGACCTCTGCAGATAGCCTTTTTCAATATGAACCTAAAAAGAAAAAAAAAAAAAGAGGAGGTAAGCCTGGCTGACAATGTTCAGAATTCTACAAAGAGCATTTTGCTGCATTTTGGAACTGCATGGGGGCAGTATGGCTGTGTATATGCTTACAGAAGTCTTCAGTGAAGCCTTCAGAACCAAAGTTGGCACCTGTGCATGCTACCTCACTGCAGAAATGTCTTCACGTGGACAAACTGTTAGAGCTGGGGTGAAAGCTTAGGGGCATTCTCTAGTCACAGTTTTAACATAAAGAGCATAGAAATGTCTTGGTTTAAAACCCTACTTGACATGAATAACATACAAGTATTACAAAACAGGAATAAAACTAGAGCACAAAGGTGTAAATGTAAGTGTCCTTGTTGGTTTATTGGTTTTTTTTGTATGTAAGAAGCTTTATTGTACAACTTACACAACTTTAAAATGGAAAATGGTTAAAAATGTTTACAAAAAAGCATGTTCTTAGAAAATTATTAACGCTAGCAAAAACCTTGGGAGGAGGGAAGCAAAAAAAAAAATCTTCAGTGTGCAAATGTTTTATAAAAATAGAAATACTAACTCTACAGGTAGCATTTCACGATAAATTATTTAAATAGCATATCTACACAATTATGTGATTAACTGTTACAATGGCAATGAGAAAAATAATTTATAAAAATACAAGCACTGGTATACAAGATGACAGGAAAAATATAACACAACATTAGAAATCTTATTTGACATTTTTTGTTTCCAATGCCATTTCCTTACTGGGAATACATTTTCTGCAAAGAAATTTTTACTATGTACAGCATTAACTTTTTAGTACTACAGTAGCTTTAAAGTTTGTTAGACATTTGAACTCTGCTTAATCCAAAGGTTTTTCTCAGTCACACAACAATGAGGTAATATTTGTACGTAAAACTTTCACTGTGTTCATTTCTTTTCCTTTTTTGAAAGGACAAGGAAGTATTATAAGGACGCTGCCCCTTCTCTTGGGGAAAACAGTCTTTTAATGTGCATCAAGCCCTCTCCCTCTTTTGCAAGGAGCTCCTGAAATTCTGCTAGTCCATGAAGAATTCCTTCTTTTGTAGCTGCACATCACTAGTTACAGTAATTAGTGTGCAGCGGCACAAATAGCCGGTTTGAATGGTTGCTGATTCTGGTCATTGTGCCTCTCTTTGCAGTCTCCTCAGGGCAGGTATTCTGGTTTCGTGTCAGGCCACTGACCAGTGGTCGGGCACTACAGACCTTTCCCAGCACTAAATAACCGCCAAGGTGGTAAAAGGCCATTCCCTCAGCTCCAGCCCTACAGCTGAGGCAGGAACTGTGACCCTCTGAAGGGACTCGTGGTTTAGCACGGCCCAACAGTTGCCTGCCAGGCTACCGACTGCCTCGCACAAAGAAAGGAAAAGCCAACATTGAGCTCAGACTGAGAAAAACAAACAACCGATTCCCCACCCCGCCACTCTTCCCTGCGCCTCAAAGCCTTTATAGGAAAATTGCTCTTTGTAACTAATACATCACCACTGTCTGCTCCAGACGAGAATTTTTTTTTCCTCCACTAAAACCCCCTCTAGTTTCAATATAGAACAGACTTAATAAATAATCTGTATTTACAATCTTACAGTCATGAAGACCTGTAACAATGATTAGGTGGATAGTCTTGACGCATTTCTTGTTTTAATCAATAATCCCTCAGTCTATAACATCAAGGATTAGGTAAAAAATAAATATTTTACTATTTCAGTATTTAATCTACAGGCCCCTTCCCCTCCTCTCCAAAGAAGCGAGGAGTTTAAAGCATCTATGGCATGTAGAAAAGGAATGTTTTCATTACTATTATTTTTGTGCCTTTTTAACCATAAAAAGTGAAGCACGTGCTTGTTTCTTGAAGGACAGCACAGTGCTAGCTGAGATGGCAGTGCTCTCTGGCACCATATCTGAAAGAAAACATTTGAAAGGTAAGAAAGATCTGCATCTAATCAGGAAAAACAACAGAATCTAATTGTAAATCCCAGTTCTCCCAAAGCTAGTGTGATCCAGTGTGCCAGTTTTTATCCTCTTTTCCCCTGCCACCATGGAAATCAGTTTTAGGATCTCTTTTGTCCTGTGTGATAAAGCAGCTGATCTAGCTCACCACAAACAGAGTAAAAGGCTGTGTTTTCATCTGAAAGATATGACATATAAAACAATAATCATGTCTCCAAGTTAAATGGATGTAAACCAATGTAGCGCAGCCCTCATTAAAAAAAATTCCTCTCCCCCATAAAGAAAAAAAAAAGACTCGAGTTCACCCTCCCTCCCAAAAACCCTTTTCCCCACACAATGAAAGGTCTTTAGTTTAAGTAGTCCACAGCACATCCAAAGATGTTCTTTTTACAAAATGCTACTCCATGGGACCTCCAGTTAGAGGCAGTGACACCGCACTGTCATAACAGCAAACAAATGTCTTTCCTACTGCAAGAAGTGTGCTTGTTCAGTGAAGACAACTCTCATTTGCAAGACACATTTGTTCCCTTCCACTTCAGCAGAGGTCAGATACCAAGTACGTTCTCACTTTCATTCTCTCAAAAGCATTCTCTTGAGGCAGATCATGTGTTTCGAGTCCACATTTATGCAGAAAGAAGAAAGGAAGGAATAATATAATGGTCCCAGGATTTGTAAGGCTAAACATTTCAGAAGGTGCAATACCAGCATTTTTAAATAGTCTCTGGATCCAGTAACCTTGTGATTATGGATCTGTGAAAAAAGAAAAAAGAAATTAAGATATTTTAATATTTCTGTCTCCTGTGCACGATTACATCTAAGACGTTAATTCCTAGAGACATTTTTAAAGAACTTACCATTAAAGAAAACTGAAAGTACTTAAGTACTTTGAGTTAGACTCAGAATCTAGTCTATGTAACCATTACATAATGAAATCACAATTCAAGAAGACTAGGGCACCTGGAGCTAGTCATATGCACTTCCCTTCACTGAACTGCAAGAGTACAATATATTGACAATCTTGTCCTTTGCTTGCTTTAAGCACATCAGGTTTTCGCTTGTCAGACACTGTTCTGCTTACCAAAGTCTGTATTATGCATTTTCACCTTGGGCTTTGTCAATTCTGTTGATTCGTTCTAGTCAGTATTTTAAGAGAGGCAAGATACATTTAATATCTGGAACCTAGCATGGATTTCTGATACTTTGATATAATATACTTCGATTTCATGCATTTAAACTTATAACTGTAAAGAATTTATCAAGGTGTCCTCATTTTGCCTACAGAATTGACTTGAGATCACGGGTGAACTTTCCCCCTTAGTTCTTATTTCTTGAGCCATTCTATTTTTCTTGAGAGCAGCTTTCTTGAACCAGTTCGTTTATATATGATCCCTTTAATACAATGTCTTCCTTACCTCTGCATTCATATTTAAGATCTGAGAAGAACACCATTTCTTGAGAGAAGACAAACAATCCTAACCGACCACCAGCATAGGTTTTATCATAGATTGGTCCTGAGTCTGCCATGATTTTCTTCCCTTCATACATTACAACCCTACAAAGAGACAATAGGTCAGCCACCTTGGACAAGCTTCTGTTAAGTTCCTGTTTACAGACATGCATTTTCCTTGTGACAAATACTTGAGATAAAAGGATGATTCTTACCTGATGTAGCCAGTCTTTGGTCTGTGGCTAAGACGCCATCTGTATGCAGTGAAGTCTTTCCAGCCTATGTGGCGAGGATCATGCCACAAAGTTCTCACCTATGAAAGAACATGTTGGGGTTTTTTATGAACCAAAGGCCTGAAATAACATAGTCATTATTTCGACATGAAGGTGCCTTGATGATCATCATTACGACTACTAAAAGCTTAAAAGTCATTAGGCTCTGTAATAGTGCCTTTTGAAAAATCAACTGCTTTTAAATTGACTTCTAAATATGTAAATAGGAAACTACTCCACAATACCAGAAACAATTGATTCTCTGCTGCTGGAAAGACTGTCTGCAGCATGCAATCCTCTTATTTTTATACAATATTTTGCATGACTTGGGTTAGTTACAAAGTTACTGGTCTTTGCCAAGAAGACTGTGCCATTCTGATCAGCATGTACATATATAACTTGTTGGAAAACCAGCCTGCCTTATAGTGCAGAAGCATAGGTTACTGAAATGCCACTCTTACCTGGCCAGGAGTGTTTCCTGTGTGCCACAGAGCGTTACGAAGGTGTTCTCCTGGACCAGTGGTAGAATTCACAACTTTGATGGAGAGACCTGAATAGCCTTGAGCTTTTGTTGGTGTGGAGTCCCAGTAAGACTGGGTGATCTGCTTCCACATGACAACGTAGAAACGACTGCTAGATTGGTAGCCAAATACAAAGCCAGCATAATCATCATCTCTTTCAGTATTGATGAAGAAGGTGCCACTGAAGTCCACAGCATTGAATTCATCAAAACCTATGGGAACATTAAAGGAGAATGTTTTAGGGATTGCTTTTTTGCAATTCTTAAACAACTCCTTAATAGTTCCTCAGGTTCTCCTCCCTCTGCCCCGACCAAAACCAAAAGAGCAGTGTAATGCCTGTTGAAATCTTCCCCTTACCGACTGCAAGGCCAGGGTCACAGTTGACTGTCTGAACCAGTTCTTTACCCTGGTGACGAACAACCCAGTTTGGATCATTTTGAGATGTTCCTTTGGGATCCAGGGGAATCATCTGAAATCTTCTGAAGTCAGTCTCACTAATGTCCACATTTTCAGGGCAGATATCATCAATGTCTGGCACACTGTCTTGGTCAAAGTCATCTTTGCAAGCATCTCCACGTCCATCACCTGAAGAACACAAGTAATTTCACCATTATAAGACCCAGAAAAAAACAACAATGGTGATATAACTCAGAGTTGAAATCTTAACTGCAGATCTCTGACTGCCCAGGTACTGCTACAGATATACAGTAGCTGTTGTGGCTGTAGTGTAAAAATGCCCTTTCACGTGACTTAGGAAGTTGGATATGTGTTAACTTTTACATCACTCCTTACAAGAGTAAAGAGCACTATAACAATAATACAGACATTCAGTCATTTTGTTACTTGGAAGTTTTGTCCAACCTTAAATAGCATGAAAAAAAGAAATAAAATACAGCATCAAACTCTTGGAAGACATTCTTGATTTATAAACTGTTACTATGATACTGGCATCTTACCATCAGAATCAGCTTGATCTGGGTTGGCAACCAATCTGCAGTTATCTTTGTCATCAGGGATTCCATCATTGTCATCATCATGGTCACAGGCATCACCTTTTCCATCCTTGTCATGGTCAGCTTGATTGGCATTGGGCACATAGGGGCAGTTATCAAGATTATTTTGATGGCCATCTTCATCTATGTCCTGGTTGTTGTCACACTGATCACCTATACGGTCAGAATCAGTGTCTTCCTAAAGAAGAGGAAAAAAGTAAAGAACATTTTAAAAAGCGACTTAAAAGAGGCTGAAATAGGAGTTTTAATAGCTAGAATTGAGATTTCTGAGGATGGATGTAGCGAGGTATTGGGATCAATACCTCCTTACTTAAAGCTGCCTGTGCTAACTGCTTTTAGGCTGCTTTTTAGTGTTGCCCTGGTTTAAATTTGAGAGGCATCCCTGCCCATGACAGGGAGGTTGGATTAGATGATCTCTAAGGTCCCCTCCAGCCTAGACCATTCTATGATTCTATGATCCTGTGAAATTTCAATCCGCAGCAGCAGAAAGTAGCATAGTGGTCAGCTTCTTATCTCTTCTGCCGCTAGCCCACCATACTGAACATTGGTTACTGTATCTCCTGCCTTCTCTGGAAGCTCCCTGGTTCCAAGGGCCAGATAAGGGTAGGACTAGTTTGCACCTAGCCAGTAGAAACTGTAGCATTGAAACAGTCTAGAATCATAGAGTGATTTGGGTTGAAAGAGACCTCAAGGATTATCTAGTTCCAACTCCCTTGCCATGGCAGGGACACCTCCTACTAGATCAGGTTTCTCAAAGCTCCATCCAGCCCAGCCTTGAACACTGCCAGGGATGGAGCAGTTTTACATCTTCCACACCATATCATCATTTTCTTTATCATAAAAGCCTATAATTCTCTTCATGCCCCTTGACTCATTAGGCAAGACAGTTAGTCCCCTAGTGGTCAAAGACTGCATGAACTGCTGTACTTGCTGATCACATATTTTAGCCAGTCATTTGCTTAGTCACCTTCTGAAATAAGGAAACCAATCCAGTCATCCCTGAGGGTGCCTCAAGGTTTAGTCTAGTAGTCTTGTCAACACTGGTGGATGACTCTGGTGTTGGTGTAGACAGAAGTCATAGCACACAGTTTGAATAGCTACTAATTCTGCTGTTTGATATCTCTGCTTCTAGAACTTGAATAGAAGAGTCTTTGAAAAAAACCATTAGAGTCTTAGATTACTAATACAATTCAAAGTGTTACAAGGAGCATTGCCTTGAATGAGCTCCAGGTACTTTCCACCCCCAGGTGGGTGAGCAGTAAATCAAGTGACAGAAGACTAAGAAATTCTATATTAAGTCCTTCAAGTAACACTGCTTTTAGGCTACATGATGACATTACAGTAGATTCCACTGATTTGCAACAGCTTTTCTAATCCTTCAAACATTCCAGTTATGTCCCTGAAGCTATTAAACTTACACCCTTGTACTGGACAGGATGGCACAGGCTTTATATACTTCTGCCTTCAATAACCAATAAGTTCTGTCAGAGGCTGGATCCCCCTAGATTTTTATGAAGGGGATTTTAAAAAAAGTGTCAGAATATGCCTCTTCCTCAGAGAAAAGCAACCTATGCTGCCTTCAGTTTATTGGTAGAAAACCTATCTTTTGAAATGCAGCTATGTCAAACTTAAGGTTCCAAAGATTAAAAAACAACTTTGTGTTTAAGTGAACTACAGCACTACAGGCTACAAAGAGGGTAGTTCCTACCATACAATGCTCCCAGGAGTTTCATATCCTCCCTATGAGGATCACCACAACTGACAAACCTAGGAAATGTTTAGGACATGAGTACATGCAGTAGTCTCACAGATCTTTACTAGTTACTTTTCAGAAAATACCTAGCAGCTGAACTGTGAGAGCATATTATTTATTAAAGACACCATTTGGCAAATTTGGAGGAATGATTTGTGACAAGTCAAATTTAAGCTGGTACTTGTTCAAGTATTTTCTATAATACACAACACAATATAGTGTTTATAATACCAGTCTTCTATAAATAGAGTGCAAATCCCTTACCTGATCAGGATTGTGTTCCAGTGGACAGTTGTCACACTGATCTCCAACACCATCCAAGTCTGTATCCCTCTGGTCTACATTGTAGACATACTGGCAGTTGTCCCTTTCATTAAGGACGCCTGCAAAATTAAGGAGAGTTCGAGAATGAAAAATCAGACACATAAATGATGCAAAGGACTGTATAAAGCTACCACATGATTCCTGATATATTTTTCAAAGCATTTTAAGCAACATTTGAAAGCTTTGAAACTTGACTCATGATTGGCTCTGTCACACACTTCTGTTCCTAGTGCCTGCAATAGTAGAATTCAACTGTGCCAAAGTGTGTTTATTACAAAGCAAATATCCATTAGCTGTAACTGCTCTTTCAGCAGTTATGTCCTGAACCCACCAAAGGAGAATTTGCGTGTGTGTTCAGGGATGAAATTCTGGTAGCAAATCAGTGGTACAGTGGGTACACATGATCAATACATGATTAGAAAACCATCTAAAGAAGTTATTAGAGGCCACCTACCATCTCCATCAATATCCACTGCACATGCATCACCTTCTCCATTGTTGTCAGTGTCAGTTTGATCAGGGTTGTGATTGTAGGGGCAGTTATCACAGCGGTCACCAACATCATCCCTGTCATAGTCATACTGCTGCGGGTTGTAGATGAATGCACAGTTGTCCTGCAAGAACGAGAAAGTAGTCAAGCTTTAGAGAGAGTCAAATCTAAACTTTATGCCAGGAAAGGAGAAATGAAGGGCAGAGAAACAGTTAAAACTGGAATGCTTCTATCTGAAAACACCCCATTGCTTTTATGGATGTAGGAATGGCTGAATAAAAATGAAGAGTCCCTTCCAAAGCTCAACTAGCTGCAGAAATTTTGTCTGCGTAGTTCTGCATATCTAAAGGTTTCTAGGGTAGCTGTCAGTGCCAGCAGTTTCCTATGGTCCTCTCACAATTAAAGTGAGAAGCTGGACTCCAGCCTTAGGAAGAGGAATGGAAGAGCTACATTCTTAAAGGCTGTCCTTTTGTGTCGTCTTACCCGGTCATCAGGAATACCATCATCATCATCATCATTGTCACAGGCATCACCAATCCCATCCTTATCATAGTCTTCCTGCCCAGAGTTGGGCAGATTAGGGCAGTTATCCTAGAAAGGGGCAAGTATACAGATGTTTACTCCTGGGATAATTACAATCAGGATTTTAGCATGCAAGATCTAATCATTACGCAAAAACATAATGCTTCAGTCAAGTAGGTTTTATCTTACTGTATCTCTCTCAATTTTAGTTAGTCACTACTGTGACTAAAGCCATAGTTCAAATAGCTTTTAAAACAGATTTGGCTGCTTTTGAGAATCTTATCCTCTTTTTCTTCCCCTGGAGATATTTATCAGAGCAAAGCTCATATAGGTATAGCCTAATTAGAATCTTCCTAGAACATTTGTTTTATAATTGTGTCTGGCTTCATTACTTCCCATATTGCAGGAATATCTAAAGCAACAGCAAAAGCTTCCTAGCAATACCACAATAATAGTATCTCTATGCAGAGGGGTATGACTAGTTTTATTTGCAGAGAGGATAGTTTAATAGCTCCAATTAGATAGAGACTTGCTTTATACCTGAAGACCAACAGTTTGTATCTCAGACCAGCTGTTATAATGGTATGTAGGAAAACAAGATAAACTTACTTTTTTACAGTGGTAAGTGGCATTGGCAACACAAACAAGGTTCTCGTTTGGCCATCCATCCAAATCAGTATCTTCTCCACAGATTATGCCATTGCCAGCATAGCCTGGTTTACATTCACACCGATACATGGGGTCACTGAAGTGGCCAAGGTAATTGCATTTGGCATTCTTGTTGCAGTCATGTGTTCCATCTGTGCATGGATTACGTGGCTTGCAGACCTAGAAGACCACACAGAAATGAAATCCACTGGAAACATCTTTTATCACTCATTTTTTCCCCCTGCATATGTTGGATCATAAGTGAATACTGATTAAATTACTTGCCTAAAATCATGTATAACATCTGAACCCTCCATGACTGAGGGGGACAGTGATTTTTAAAACTCATTTTGAATTGCTCAATGCTCCTTCTGTTCTGAATCACAGAGGATGGTGTTTAAAGTGTAGCAAGTCCTCCCTGAAATGCATAGGTGCTTTCTGTTGCTTAGAAACTTCATGGGATTTCATAACCTAGAAGAGTTCTCCAGTTGACTCTACCTGTTTGTTAGCCATGGCATCCTCAACACTGCGACCAAATGGCTGTGTCCCAGTGAAACGTGGTGGACAAGGCAGACAGTTGTACCCAGGTTCGGTATTCTCACACCTGTGCACGCCGTTGAAGACAAAGCATGCATCAGGAACTTCTTTGCACTGAAATAAGAGTTTGAGATCAAAAACAACAGTTAGTCTTACAGAACACTGGGGATTCTCCCTTCCTATTGTCTTTCACTCCCTTTCAAGGAGCAAACTAGTCCTTCTTACCTCATCAATATCTTGGCAGTGGATGCCATCACCGTGGTAGCCAGCAGGACAGGCACCACACTTCCAGGAACCATCAGGGGAGCTGGTACATGTAGTTCCCGCAAAGCAGGGATTAGACAGACACCCATCTGAGAAACAAATGGAGAAGATGTTAAGACAAGGGATGCTTACCATGCTGCTACAGCACTGCGTTTGGCTGATGCACTGGGTTTAAAATTCTAGCACTCGTGTTTTACAGGTTTACGTCAAATTTGAGACTGTCAACAACCTTCAGATGTTTATGGGAAAATGGATACTCACCAATTGGACAGTCCTGTTTGTTGCAGACTTGAGTCCCTCTAGCTTCACCTACGCAAGTCTTGCCACCATACTGAGGCTCAGGATTATTGCAGAGACGGCTACGTTTTTGCAGTCCTCCTCCACAAGTCACTGTGCAAGCATCCCATGGAGACCATGGTCCCCAGTTGCCATTAACTAAAGACAGGAGTTAGAAAATACATATAAGCTTTAAATTCAGTGGTACAACTAGCTGCTGCCTGACTGAGGACTAATACTTTTGTAGTGAGAGCATTTCAGACCTTGTTCAGACCTAAGTGACATAATCAATGGACTCCACAGAGGAGCAACAGAAAACAGTTCAGTTTAACTGGTGAGGCTTTACCTAACCCACCTCTTAAGTTTAAAGAGAGACGATTACTAGAAGTGGATAATATAGCAACTACTCAGAAAGTTCAGTTTAAGCTACTGAACAGTAGTTATCACCTGGACACACTTACTTGGGCAAGGATCTTTCTGGCAAGGTCTGTTTTCTCTTGCCTCACCCTCACAAGGTTTGCCATTCAGCTGCGGTACTGGAGAGTTGCAGAGACGAATTCTAGTGATGATGCCCGTGCCACAAGTGACAGAACATGATGACCATGGTGACCAGTGACTCCAGCCACCATCCTGCTTAACTACAAGAGAGAGATGTCTGTATTAATAGAGTTTCTGAAGAACAGATTTCAGGTGCACAGCACCCTAGGACATAACTGCACAGCACCGCAACTGTACCAAAGACTCCATAGGTATTGGAGAGCCTCAGCCCTGTCACGTATCAAGTTGTTTTTTCACTAGAGAAATTGCATGCCTAAACTAGCCTCAGATTTTATCCTGGGAGCAGTCCCCAAACATGCCTACTTACTGCATTATCTGCTCCCCTTCATGTGATAAATCCTTACAGCTCCATCCCAGTGACAGAGCTACACAGTTATCTCTGCTGTTAACACTAAGCCAATAAAAGCAGCCTCTGTTCTATTACCAGTGCGAGCAGATTAAGTACTTACATCTCTTATCACACTCCTGCAGGTGGCAAGTCCGAGTCTGCACAGAAGACCCTTCACAGCGGTTATTGAGACTGTCACAGGATCGCCCTCTCTGCTGAATCCCATTCCCACAGGTCACAGAACATGAAGTCCATTCAGACCATGGAGACCAGCCATCATCTGCATAGTCGCTAGCTGCAAAGGGATACAGGTTCATTACAGCTCCAAAATAAGACTCCAGGTAAATGTTTTTACACAGTCTTTTCTCCCACCCATCCACAAAAAAAAGGACACAATTGACCTTTCTTGCACACAATAAAGGCCATGAACTCAAGTTTCAGGGGTCATGTGCGTCACCTAAGTGATTAGCCTCAAAGAGGCATTAGGCTAACCTCGCTCCAGTGGTTAAAGACTATATCCAGTTGTGGTATACTTTAGAACAGCTTGTGACTAGCTAGGTGAAGCCAGCTGCTATAGAAGCGTGAAGGTGTTAAGTACTTACGCCAGCATCTGGGGCAGCACTCTCCATCAGGCACAGTAGCATTGGAACAAGGCATGAGAGGGCAGGATACTTTCCGGCAAATAGTAGCAGAGTTCTATAAAGAATTGTAAGAATTGCAATAAGCAAGTGGAACATAAACAGTGTCTGCAGTCTGGTTAAATGATAAAGAGAACTTTCCTGCAGCACTTAAACACTCAACAGCACATTTAAAGCAGAGACCCTTGTCTTTAGAGCTAATATAACCCAAGGGAAGTCCCAGATATTTTTAGTTGAACTTGACCTCATTCCCATTCTCACCCATTTTTTTCAGTCCAGAGCAAGAGTATTTTGGTTTTGCAGAAGTTGAACAAGAGTAGATACCAGATGCTATCTAGAGTAAAAAGACTATCATGTGATACCCAAAGTATAAGGTTAGACTTCAAGGGACTGAAACAAGAATGAGAAGCCAACTTTCTTTTCAGTTAATATGGATTTAAGCTGATTATATGGTAAAGATAAAACGAGGTTAGTGGACTCTGCTCAAGAGCCATGAATTCTATAACTTGTACTTAGAGGTCTTTGATCTTTAAGCCAAGCAGGCAGGGTGAGAACATCCACTTCCAATCTTGGTGAGAGCTAAAGGGCAGCCTGTAGTTTCACTTCTTGAAGGTAGCAGCTTGGTCAGAAGAATTAAGAGTAATCATGAGATCATGATTACTCTTTTAATCTCCCCAAGCAAATGACTGGCTTAAGGCAATTACAGCTAACCTTGAGTAAGAGGGTTGATAGGAAAGAGGCAGATGCAGAAGTCCATGTCATTTGCTGACTACAAGACAAAAGATCTAGAGACCTATAGAAGCAGATCGAGAACTTGGTGAGATACCTTGGATTGCCCATATAGACAATACTTTGCCTTTAATTTCTAAATGGCAGCAGGCAAGTTAATCCACTCTTTGGTAGGCTGGTACTCCAAGATGCTTCTGATAAGGTATAGTTACAGTTAAAAGGAAACAAGCAAAAAGCTTAAGAAAACTCTGAAACTGTACGTTTTGGTATACTTTCACAGCATTCCCCAGAAACAGAACACAGAGCATAGATATCTTGCCAAGTGGTCCTGACACAGCTAAGCTGAAATCTAGAAGGGACTGCTGTTCCATATAATCTATAACAGCTAATGGAACACAGCTAGAAACATTTGTTAGAATAAGAAAATCCCCACAAGTTTGAGAGCCTTTACTGAGTACTAGAATGTCTTTTCCTATTAAGCCAGCAGGAGGTTCAGTGAGGACAGAAGTTGGATTTCAAGTACTCTAGGGACAAAGGGGACAGTACTGTCAAGTTTGTTCCATTGATGCTGACTTTTTAGTTTACTAATGAACTTATGTGAAGAATAGAGGCATTCCCCAAATTAACTAGAAGTGAAGAACTAGAAGTGCATTAAGATCTGTATCAGAGTGATGTTCTGTATAATTTTCCAAAATACTGCTTTTGTAATAACACTGTATGAAAGCTGCCTTTATACCAGAGATCTAGTAGGGTGAAAAACTGAAGAGCTCCCTGGCTACTGTAATATAACCACTTCAGTGTAAGATTCACTTTCTGAAAAAGTCATTTTGAAATATCTATCAATTTCAATTCATTAATTTATATTCAGAGGATTTATGCAGGGGAGGAATCTCACCTGGCAGGTACATTCAGTGCAGCTGTCAATAGTCCACTCTTCTTTATTTTTGTGCAAGATTCCATTATGAATGCATACTCCAGGAGTGATCTGGACCACTTTGGCAATGAGTTCATTTTCTTCAGTCTTGGAAGGTGGGCCAGGGAAGAGAAGCAGAGAGAGAAGATATTTAGAAGTTGATACAGGAAACACCTCTTTCCACAGAGGTCAGAGTAAAGTGATTACTGTTCATGCAGGTTCTCAAGGGCAGGTTACAATTCATTCATGAAGTACCAGTTAATGAAATGTACCAGGAAATTAACCAACACTCACCACTTTGCGAACTCTGTCTTGAAGTGTTGTAACCATGGACCGGAGCCCTTGCAGTTCCACAAACATGTTTGTTAGTTCATCACAGGAAAAACCACAGACTGCTTGCATGTCCTTTGTTTTATGACCAATGTAATTAGTGCGGATAGCTGGGCTGGAACCATTGATGGGGTTGTCCAAAGTTATGATCGCACTAGTGGCTAAGGGACAAAGCCAGACAAAGTAAATTGCATTTTTTACCAAGTACATTTATCATTCCAAGGTAACACCTGCTAAACAGCTGCCACCAGATTCATTAGGCTGCCTGCAGAAATATAATCTTATTTCTTATGAAACGTGGATTTACATGTCAGCATAATTCTGAGTTCTGTTTCAACTTGTCTTTCAAGCATAACAAGGAATCTTATTTTTAATAGGTCATTGGATTCACAAGACTGCAAACTTACAGCTGGAGCAGCCTTTGTTCCTCAGGATAGTTTCCAGAGTTGTTCCAAACACAAACCGCACGTTCTGCAGCAGTCCCTGTGGACAGAGAAAGAATTACAGCTACTTGCAGGGACTGCAAGGGAAAGTGCAACTTGCACGGCTTGTAGGCACTTCAGGTTGCACAAGATTATTAAGAGTAATTTCACGACAGACAGTTAGCAAAGTGAAACATGTTGCTTTATTCTCCATAATGATAACGAGCCCTCCTTCCTAACATTCTCATCCTTGACCACAAGGACTCAGCAACTCTCCTGGCAGAAAGGAAAAACCCGATGAATTTCCGAATCATATATACACAGCTAAGCAATGAAGCTACAGCTACCTGTTCGGAAGTTTCAGTGTCACCTTCTTGCTGCAGAAAGGTCTATCCCTGCAAGCCTAATGCTTCACCCTCCATTATTAAAGTTGAGCAGATTTAGAGGTGGTCCAAATAAGATGTTTGTCCCTATTACCCATGTCTTTTTAACTCTTTGGGCTGGTTGAGTAGCTAATGCACCTTCAAGACAGATGACTTAAAATACTAGGCAAAAAGCAAAGTGAGAGTCTGACCTGGAAGTTGTCATTGACTCCTCCTTTGGCAATACGGAGCCTGGCACTGCTGGCCAGGTCCCTGGTGAAGATGTTCTGGATGGGGATGTCCAGTTCAGCATTCTCCATTTTCTCACACCCCACATAGAGCTGAGCCCGGTCCTCCTGCACAAACAGGGTGATGTTCTTCCAGTGTCCTGTAGCTAGCAAGGCATCCTCTACTGACACTAATTGCTGCTTGCCATCACCAGAAAGGCTCAGGTCCAGGGTGCCTGCCTTGCCATTTGATACTAGGCTGAAGACATGACCAGAGCCATCTTTCTGTTCCACAGACAGCAGTGTGCCTCTACTCTTCTTGGCTTGACGGAGAGTGGCCAGGAGGATGAAGCCCTTCTCAGCATGGATGGCATCTAGTAAGTCTTGGAACTTGGAGTCTGGGACAGCAGGGATGCGACTGGCATCTTCAATGCGGTAAGCAGGGCTGGAGGTTTCTGGTCCCTTCACCAGGTACACCCCAGGTGCCCGGCGCCCACCTCCCTTACGAATGAAGCCAATGAGTTCGAAGAGATCAAAGACACTGTTATCATCACTCCTGGACTCTGCAGAGAGATCACAACAAGCATCATGAGAATGGGACAAGAAGAGGCTGAGTAGGTGCATATCTCCCGGGGCTGCTCAGTGCACTGTCCCGTGGTGCGCATCGCGCCAGTTACGGTGCCTGACAGGAGAGCGCGGGCAGCGGCT